>NC_073744.1:96611306-96723806 GCF_029784135.1 Toxorhynchites rutilus septentrionalis
ATCTGTGAAATTTTGTTTTTCTGAAGATATGAAAAAGAAAGTGGATTCTAGTGCAAATACTAAAACCACACAAATCTCCATCTTTTCATTTATAAATTCAGAAATTCAAAAACATTAAACATTCAAAAATTTACAATCCAAATATATAAATTAAAAAATCAAAAACTTAAAAAATCGGAAGGTGTGATCCCTGAATTATACCCTGAAGGTGTTTGAAGTGGTTCTCTCGGTTGCATTCTCGGGTTTCCGCGGAAGGCTCTCCGACGTCGCAATTAGATTACTAATCGCGGCGGCGAACGATGTCTTTGCGGGAGGCCTGGGGGAGTGACCGGGAGGGCACCTCTGGAACCAATAGGATTGGCAAAAAAGCGTACACGCGGTGAATAATAGACTATATCGCCGGGACGATTGCTACTAGAGAAGTTTTCTCTGTGACCTTTTCAGGTTTCCCGAAAATAACTCTCCGTCGTCGCGATTGAAGTGTGATACAGAGGGCCTCATTATGAGCGTCGCTTCGCGGTGAGAACGAGATGATTTGTATGCACTTCATCTCGTTTACATTGTGAGGTGATGTTAGTGATTAGGCTCAGAGAAGGTGTGATGAATAACGGAACATATCGCCAGATCAGTTGACCTTGGAGTAGTTTTCTCGGTTACTTTCTCAAGTTTCCTACTATTGAATCTCCACCAACGCGATTGAATTTGATGAAAAGTACATGCGATGAATACTAGAATATGTTAATATAATATATTATATAAAATGTATCAACTTTACAGGTTTTCCTTCTCAGGATACCTGAAGATAATCTCTGTCGCGTGTTGTAACGCATGAGATTTTCGGATGTTTGTTTTGTCGAGAGGTCAATTGTTCGCATTTTCATAATCACATCACTTACCGCAGGGAATCCTGATTTTTCTTAACCATTCCCACTAACAACTATCCCTTCCTTGATAAACCCTAGGGAACCACACTGTAGAAGCGATCCTTCTGGCCTTCGAGCGGCGAATATCATACTAACATTCCTGTAACCTGACTGTAAGGACGTGGCCGGCGTCGTTATTGACCATTTAAAGCTCGAATCACCGAAAATTGCACAACGAGAATGATTTGCTAGTCCCAAGCGTCATTCTGTGTATTATTTGTGCAATTTGGTTGGTTCAGGTCGATCACGGAGAGCAACTACGAATTGTACAGTCTACCCAAGCTCAAACTCAAGCTCAAGCTCAAGTGAATAAAATGTTAGAGAGTAATATAATTGAACCTTCAGTTTCATATAACTCTCCAATTCTTCTTGTACCAAAAAAAATCTAATGACATAGATAAAAAATGGGGTTTAGTGGTTGATTTCAGACAGCTAAATAAAAAAAATTAGCTGACAAATTCCCACTACCAAGAATCGATGATATTTTAGACCAACTTGGAAGAGCGAAATATTTTACAACACTAGATCTCATGTCAGGATTTCATTGACGATATTATAGTTATAGGACGCTCAGTTACCTTAGGGTTTGCCATTCTAAAATTGGAAGAATTATTGACGAAAATGAATCAACGTAAAATAGAGATATCAAGCAATGATAAAATATTTAAGCAAATATATATGGAAAACTTTAAAAATATTGCAAATACACAAGTGTATTCTATACAACTTATTATATCCAAACCACCAACATTTGTAACAAAACTATCGGAAATTCAAAAAATATTATACAAATATCATAATACCCCTACTGGAGGACATATAGGTCAGCATAGACTGTACCTTCAAATAAAACAAACGTATAATAGGAGCCGAGCCTTTTCAAAAAGCGGCTCTTTTTGATCCGAGACTCTTTCCAAAAGCGGCTCTTTTCTGAACCGCGGCTTTTTTTTTGAGCCGAGACTTTGCCGAAAAGCAGCATTTTTTTTTGAAGCGCGGTTCATTAGTTAACGCAACACCAGCCAGCTCAACATACGACACTCGAGATAAACAAAATACGAGTCATCACAACATCGACCAGCGGTCGATAAACATAAACATTCTCAGACGGCCCGGATAACATCAACAACACATCAGACCACCCGTTCCCGCTAAATATGCTGAATTAAGATAAGATGAAATTATTGTAAACCATCTCAGTGAATATAAAAGACAGGGATAACAATTGTAAAGGCATTCTGAAGTTATATTTCAACCAGTAAATAAAAGACGGAGCTTCACTCCGAAAGAAAAGATATATTTTTTAAATTAAGTAAGTCCGAAGTTTCTTAACTGGCGCCCGAATAGGGACCAGCGCGAGTGTAGTGAGTGATAGTAAGATTCGCCACGGAAGAGTGACGCGAACTAAAACTATCCGAAAAAATCCGAAACTCCGACCGCCATTGAGCAGCCGTGTGGAAAGGCTCCACAAGCAGCAATCAGCAAAAGGGAACTAGCCGCCACACCGGAAAGATTTCGGACACCGCCTGGTCTCGACCCGAGGAGGATACCGACCGACAGAGGTTCCGGTTCCGAAAATCAAAGATGAGGACTTTCACCGAAAGAGGTTTCGAAAACTCGCACTCGGAAGTTAGGATGTTAAGAAATTTAATGTAAGTACACAAAAATAAAACAAGAATATCACAAAGTGATTAAAATAAAGTGAAATACAAATTTAAAAAAAAAGTGATTTTATATAAACAAGTGAATCAAATAAATAAATAATTAATCCAATATATGAAACAAATAAATGTGAATTAAATATAATAATAAATAATTAATTTCAGAAAAAAAAATTGGGTAATTAACCAACTATAACAAAAAAATAAATAATAAATAATACACAATTGATTTCAGAGGAAGTAAAGGTAATTTATAAAATATTTTTAATAAATTTTTTATCAATATTTAACAAAAATTTTTGCATCAACATTTATTCCTAATATTCTATACTAAATACAATTTTTTCAGGATAAAATAAACATTTATTACATTTTTTCTATTTTATAAAATTCTTTGAAAACTGGATAATTTATTAGAAGCATTTAATCAATTAAGAATAAACAACATGGAACAAAACGCTGTCGATCAAATTCTCAACAGGCTTGCCGCTTTAGAAGCCGCTGCCTCCCCAAAAATTATTCCTGATTATAGGGATCCCCCGTTGTATTTCACAAAACCAGATGGATCAGGAGTTAATCCTGAATCATTTGAGGAAATTCCGGATCTCATAAAAGATTTACCGATTTTTACCGGAGAGCCCAGCGAATTAAACAACTGGCTCAACGATGTTGACAGTTTGGTTAAATTATACCAAACAAATGAACGAAATTCAATTGAACAGCAGAACAAATATCATATGGTCTGCAAAACAATTAGGCGAAAAATCAGAGGCGAAGCCAACGATGCTTTGGTAGCCTCAAATATTGGAATAAATTGGCCTTCGATTAAAAAGACTCTCATTACCTACTATGGTGAGAAGAGAGATTTAGAGACACTGGATTATCAATTGATGAGTGTCCAGCAACGTGGTAAATCACTTGAAATCTATTATGATGAAGTAAATAGACTTCTTTCTTTAATAGCTAACCAAATAAATACAGATGAAAGGTTTGTACACCCCGAAGCCTCAAAGGCACTTATTGAAACTTATAACAAGAAAGCCATAGACGCTTTCATTAGAGGATTGGACGGTGACGTATATAAGTTTATAAGAAATTATGAACCGACATCATTGGCAGGAGCTTATAGCTACTGTATTTCCTTTCAAAATATTGAATGCAGAAAAATGTTAACAAGACCAAAGCTTCCAGAACTTCCAGCAGCACCACGCAACCTAATTCCAATATCACCCAGAATTCCTCCAAGAATAATCCAACAACCAATCCAAAGGAAACCTTTCCCATACAGAGCACCACCACCACAATTTACATACAACAATCAAAGATCACCACTACCACAATTTACATATAACAATCAAAGATTTAACCAACCATTCCCACAGAATTCTTTCCAAAAACCACAATTACCTCCAAGAAATCCTTTTCGACAACCCCCGCCAGAGCCAATGGAAGTAGATCAATCAATCCGAAGCAGGATGATAAATTACGGAAATAGACCACAAAATTCAAACCAAAATAGACCCCCCAAACGCCAACGTATGTTTAATATTTCTACAAATAATCCCCAAAATTCTCAAAATTCCCAAAATATAGAAGAACAAGAAGAACCAATTGAAGATTATATTGAACAAACAGAAGAAAATTATAATGAACAACTTCAACAGGATCAATACTTTGAAAGATATATGAAACAATTAGAAATTCAAGACGACAATGAAGAAAATGAGGACTTAGAAAATGCAGAATTCAATTTTTTAGGATAAAATCTTCGTTACCATACTTCTTATATTATGGCAACGAAAGAAAAGCATTAAAAGTTTTAGTAGATACAGGCTCCAATAAAAATTTCATACATCTAAAATTCACAAAGATATCACACAATGTAACAAAACCCTTTTCAGTTTCATCGGTAGGAGGAAATATAATAATCAGAAAATATTCACAAGGAAAATTCTTCAAACCATACTCTGATAAAATAATAAAATTTTACCACATGCCCGAATTGAAAACATTCGACGCAGTTATAGGACATGATACTTTAAAAGAACTTAAAGCAATCATCGATGTTTCTGGAGAAAAAATTATAATGCCCAATAATAATATTATTCCACTTTTACAACATAATTTTCAGCAAATCAATAAAATTCACATCAGGAACGAGCATCTAAATACCGAAGAAAAACATCAACTTACATTATTATTAACTTCATTTCAGGATCTTTTTCAGCCACCAGACCAAAAATTACCATTTACCACCAAAGTCGAAGCAAAGATACGAACAACTGATGATAATCCTGTATATTGTAAATCCTATCCCTATCCTCAATCTCTAAAAACAGAAGTCATAAATCAAATTAACAAACTTCTAAATGATGGTATAATAAAGCCTTCGCGTTCTCCATATAACGCACCTGTTTGGATAGTACCAAAAAAACTCGATGCGAGCAATGAAAAAAAATACAGATTGAGAATTGATTATCGTAAACTAAATGCAAAAACTATAAGTGATAGATATCCTATCCCGGATACGTCAGCAGTTTTAGCAAACCTTGGAAATAATAAATATTTCACAACACTTGACCTTGCGTCAGGATTTCATCAAGTACCCATGTCAAAATCTGACATTGAAAAAACAGCTTTTTCTATAAATAACGGTAAATACGAATTCGTTCGAATGCCGTTCGGTTTAAAAAATGCACCATCCATCTTCCAAAGAGTAATGGATGATATTCTTCAAGAACACATTGGCAAAATATGTCATGTTTATATTGATGACTAGGGATTGTTAACCGGTTTTACCGTTACCGGTTTTACCGGTAATACCGGACCATTTTTCATTACCGAATTACCGGTAATTTTACAATCAACAACCGGTTATTTCGGTAATTTTTATTTTTTCACCATAAATAATATTTGCCTTTATGCCGCTTTAAAATTTTACTCGAGAATCTAAATAAGATCGGGAAAACACAACGGCTGCGTCAGTGTCGATACCCATACGGGAGAAGATATCGACACTTACATGTAAACATGGCTAGAGGCACAAAAGTCTTTCTCTGTCTTTCTCGTTTCCATCGTTTCCATTCGCTGTATACATGAATGAGTGCTTGACGTGACATATCACCAGCAGCATACGAATGAAAGAGATGATGAATCAACATTGTGCCTGTCTCACCGCTTTCATACCGAAAAAACATCGATTGTTGTGAATTCATTCATTTGTTTTTTTTTAACACGCACGAGATTTTGGTTAGAACGAAACAAGTTTTGTTAGATAAAATGGATTTTGAAGGAAAAGTGAAGGCAGGATTGTCGGAAACCTCAGTATGGAAGTACTTTTTACGAGGTAAACAGAACAGAGGGATTGCAAAATGTGTCAAGTGTGATAAAATCATCAAGTGTGAAGGCTCAAGCACAAGTGGATGTAAAGCTCATCTCCGATTGAAACATGGAATACTACTGGACAAACGACCTGCATCTGCCATTCCGGAACCGTCTAAAGAAGTTCCATCAACATCCGGACCCGAAGCCAAGAAGAGGAGTATCATCCGATATTTCTTCAAGTCAAGCCCTTTGGATGCTGTTCTAGCTAGATTGGCAGCTAAAGATGGAATACCGTTCAGCACTATTTGCAATTCGGAAGACATCAGGCAAGGGCTGGTAGCTCGTGGGTTTTCGGACATTCCTCGAACCAGCAATGGAATTCGCCAACGAGTCAAGACATTTTTCGAAACAGTCGTCATCGAGTATCGGAAAGAGTTTGAAAATATCAAAAAGGACGGGGGAAAATTAAGCCTAACCTTCGACGAATGGACTTCGATTAGAAATCGGCGTTACATGAACGTGAATGCTCATTCGGCCGATAAAACTTGGAACCTCGGTCTGCAACGTGTTGAAGGCTCAATGAACGCGGAACGGTGTGTTACCTTACTTTCTGAGAAAACATCCCAATATGGAATATCGACAACAAAGGACATAATGGGTGTCACGACTGATGGGGCGTCCGTCATGAAAAAAGTTGGAAGCCTCATACCAGCTGCGCATCAAGTTTGTCTCGCGCATGGCGTTCATCTAGCGGTCACAGACGTGTTGTATCAAAAATCCAATTCAACTTCGTATTCAGGTAATAATTGTAAAAAATAAATTAAATGATAAAACATAAATAAATTTTCCGTTCAATGCAGATTTTGCCGATTATAACGGGTCGGACACAGAAAATGACGACGATAATGATGATATCACCGATTTTTTCGCGATCAACAGTGAGGAAACCGATGAATGTATCATTAAGCCCGAATACTGTCTAACAATCCAAAAAGTACGAAAAACGGTGAAGCTCTTCAGAAAATCTCCGGTTAAAAACGACGAAGTTCTCCAGAAGCATGTCACCGCGGACCACGGGAAGGATATTTGTTTGCTCCTTGATTGCAAAACTAGATGGAACAGTCTTCTGGCAATGTTGCGCCGATTCTACTACCTCCGAACTTCAGTTCAAAAATCGATACTCGATCTGAAAACGAAGCACAATATAAGCTTCAGCGATCAAGAACTGACAGCGATAAAGGAATTGGTTGATGCCCTCGAACCAGTTCTGGTCGCCGTTGAACTGCTATGCCGGAAGAATTGCACTCTTTACGAAGCTGACGTCGGATTGCAATTTATGCTAGAACAGGTATCGGATCAACCATCAGAAATTTCGAAGCAGCTGCTTGAAGCCCTGATTGAAAGGATTACAGAAAGACGTTTCGTATATGCAGATTTGTTCGCATATATGAATAATCATTCTGCTCGTGGTGGTGACACAGCTAATGGTGACTTTGGCGTTCTCTATCAAACGTCACGGACTACAATGATCAAGCAGGCATTTGAGATTGTGCGTGACCTGATGAAATTTGACCAAGATGGTATTGATTCAGTAGCTGGTAAACAGCAGGAGGAAAAGCCACTGGACGATGCAGAACCTGCAGAAAATTTGAGCATCAAGGAAAAACTGGAACGACGATTGCAACAGTCAAAGGTTTTAACGTCCAGCTCCAACACAACGTCTACAAACGTATTGATGAAGACCCTCAGACAAGAGTTTTCCTACTACGACGCAGAGAACATCAGAGGCAAATACATGACGATTGTATTTGATGCTCTTCGTACTGTACGCCCAACATCAGTGGACTCTGAACGTGCCTTCTCCGCTTCTGGAAATTTCGTTAATAAGATTCGATCTAGATTAGGAGACGACACAATTAACATCCTTAGTGTCCTCAAGTATTATTTTAGCCAAAAAACTGAGTAGCAAAAACTTGCTAAATGTTTTGTTTGTTTGTTATCTAATTAGTAACAATAAAAGCCATGGAATGGATTCATTTCAAAGTATTTTGTTTACCGGTGATTTACCGGTTTTACCGGTAATGAAATTTTCATTACCGAGTAACCGGTTATTGAAATTTTGGCACGGTAATGCAATCCCTATTGATGACATTATTATATTCGGAAAAACACTAAATGAACACTTGAATAATTTGAAAACTGTACTGGAAACACTAAGAAAATCAAACTTCAAAAGACAAATCAGAATTCTTGAAAAATGAAGTAGAATTTTTGGGATTTATTGTCTCAGAACACGGCTTAAAACCAAATCCAAAAAAGGTTGAAAGCATTGAAAAATACCCAGAACCAACAAATTTGAAAGAATTAAGAGCATTTCTTGGACTATCTGGTTATTACAGACGTTTTATCGAAGATTATGCAGCAACTGCAAAACCTTTGACAAAACTTTTAAGAGGGGAAGATGGCCATCGCCAAATTCCGAAAAACCAATCTAAAGCATTTTTAATCAAATTAGATGCAGAAGCACGAGATGCTTTTCAAACTTTAAAAAGTATTTTATCCTCAAACGATGTTCTAGCTTATCCAGATTTTGAAAAACCCTTCATTCTTACCACAGATGCATCAGATAAAGCCTTAGGAGCTGTGCTTTCTCAACAATTTCCCAACGGAGAAAGACCGATAACCTTCATTTCCAGAACTCTTTCCAGAACAGAAGAAAACTACGCAACAAATGAAAAGGAGATGCTTGCAGTCGTCTGGGCATTACAAACTTTACGAAATTTCATTTACGGAGCTAAATTAAAAATTTACACTGATCATCTACCACTAACATTCACACTATCACCAAAAAATAACAACGCTAAACTAAAACGCTGGAAATCATTTTTGGAAGAGCATGATTATGGAATGCATTACAAACCTGGAAAATCCAACGTAGTAGCAGACGCGTTATCACGAATCCAAATTAACTCACTAACCCCAACCATTCATTCAGGAGAAAACGATGACACTTCATACATTCCATCTACAGAAGCACCAATCAATGTTTTTCGGAATCAATTAATTTTTCAAATCGGACAAACTCCATCGCATGAACACAACGTTCCTTTTGAAAAATTCAGTCGACACATGTTTGTCGAACCAAATTTCACTCAACAATTCTTAAAAGATACACTTAAACAATATTTAAATCCAGGAGTTGTAAATGGAATTTTAACAAATGAAAACATAATGGGTCAAATACAAGAAATATACAAAGAACAATTTAATTCTAAAATTGTCAAAGCTAGGTTTTCACAAACACAAGTAACAGATCTGAACAATGAAGAACAACAGTTAGAAGAAATAAAAAATATACATAACTTTGCTCATCGAAATGCAAAAGAAAACTCTCAACAAATCATAAAAAAGTTCTTCTTTCCAGGAATGCACAAATTAATACAAAAAGTTGTAAAAAATTGCGAATTATGTAAAACAGAAAAATACGAAAGAAACCCACAACAATTTATACCAGTAAAAACACCAATACCAAATTATCCTGGAGAAATTATCCATATTGATATATTTGTATACAACTCCAATTTTCTTTTTATATCTTCTATAGACAAATTCTCCAAATATTTAAAAATTAGACCCATAAAGTCAAAATCAATTTCTGACATAAAAGATGTATTACTACAATTATTGTTCGATTGGGATTTACCAGCTCAAATAGTCATTGATAATGAAAGTTCATTCGTTTCCAATGTTGTAGAACAACAAATCTTAAATCTAGGTATACAAGTTTTCAAAACACCAGTAAATAGATCAGAAACTAATGGTCAGATTGAAAGATGTCATTTAACTCTAAGAGAAATTGCCAGATGCATAAAAGCATTAAATCCAGATATGACAATAAATTGTTTAATTCAACAGGCAGCACATAGATACAATAATACAATGCATTCCTTTATAAAAAACACACCCAAAAATATCTACATAGGGGAAAATAGAGAAAATTTATCATTTAGCGAAATTGCAAGGATAAGAGATCAAAACAATGACAAAATTATCAAACTATTCAAAGATAAAGAAGAAAAGATCATTTCAAAAACCTATCAACAATATGAACCAAATTCCTATGCATATGAAAAAACAAATTCTCACAATAAACGCAAAAGCCGCTATAATATTATAAAAATTAAAGAAAACCACGATACATATGTCATTGACTCAAACAACAGGAAAATACATAAGGTAAATTTGAGAAAAAACATTACAGAATAAAATTACTCTCTATCTTTACAGATTTATCATTTATGCATACATTGTACATTCCAAAATACATATTCATGATCTAACCAATAATCCACTGGCAATCATACCTTTGGGAAAAGCCCAAATAAAAATAGGATATATCAGAATAATTCACCCAATAGATTTATATCAACTTGGAAACGCAGTAGTCAAAATTAACGAAGAAATACAAAACAATCCATATCCCAATCCATTGTACGAATTAATACAAATTAAAAATCACAAATTGTATGAAACATTTCTTAAAATTAAACCATTCACAAGAAGACAGAAACGATGGGACTCCATTGGCACCGTCTGGAAATGGATAGCCGGAAACCCGGATGCAGAAGACCTTCGAATCATCAACACTACTCTAAACTCCCTAATCCAACAAAACAACAAACAGGTCATGATTAATGAAGCAGTCAGCAACCGTATTCAAGATGTCACCAATATTGCAAATCAAATACTGTCATTAGAAAAACAAAGAATGAAAAACCATTCGATGGAAATTAATCAACTAATGATCCTATCCAATTTAGACTCCCTTCAGGATCAGATAGAAGTAATCGAAGAAGCAATAATAATGGCTAAACATGGTATACCGAGCAGCAAGCTCCTATCAATAAGAGACTTTACCAATATAGCCACTTTCTTAAATGAACATGATATCTACATGTCATCATTTGAGAAATCAAGTCACAAGTGCACAAGTAACCCTCAACAATTCTCACATTGCATACATACTGAAAATTCCACAATTATCCAAAAGCATTTATGAATTCAATTACATCGACTCTATTATAAAACATAACAAAAGGATACTATTAACTGAAAATTATTTCCTACACAATCAAACACACATTTTCGAAGTTAATCACCCATGTGATAAGCAAGATAACAATTATCTATGCGAAAACACATTTCTGCAAATACCATCCGAGTGTGTACAACAATTAATTCAAAGAAAACACTCAAGCTGCACATACGAAAAAGTCTATTCAAAAGGATTAATCAAACGCATCAATGAAGCAACAATATTAATCAATGATGCCATAGCAGAAATTTCATCAAATTGCAGTAATTCTAATCAAATTATAAACGGATCATTTCTTGTCCAATTTGAAGATTGTGACATATACATCAATGATGAACTATTTTCAAGCTTGGAATCAACCATACCAGGAACACCATACCACCCTACCATTGGCTTAATAGCATGGGCAACGGAAACAGTCGATGACCCTCCTGTGGAATACCTGCAAAATTTAACACTCGAGCACCGTGAGAAATTAGAAACTATCAACCTGCAAAACAATTCCTTATCCTGGAAAATAAATTTATTCGGATCATTAAGTGGAATATCAATTGTATCAATTTTAGCCGCACTTGGAATTTTTTGGAACAAAATTCTAATATGATAGAATGAAGACAGACCCCTCCTCTCTTCTCCTCTTAAAGAGGAGTGTCTATTCACCATAGAAACGTTTCGTGCTCCCTAAAATCTTCACATGCCAGATTTGGTTCCGTTTGCTTGATTAGTTCTCGAGTTATGCAGAAATTTGTGTTTCATTATATGGCAGCCCCCTTTAGAGAGGCGGGTGGAGTGTCTAACCAGCATAGAACCATTTACTGCGCCCTCAAACCTTCACATGCCAAATTTCGTTTCATTTGCTTGATTAATTATCGAGTAATGCAGAAATTTGTGTTTCATTTGTATGGCAGCCCCCCCTTAGAGAGGGGGATGGAGTGTCTAACTACCATAGAAACATTGATTGCACCCTAAGACCTCCATATGTCTAACTTGGTTTCATTTGCTTGATTAATTCTCGAGAAATGCAGAAATTTGTGTTACATTTGTATGGCAGCCCCTCCTAAGAGAAGGTGGCGGAGTATTTAACCACCATAAACTCATTTATTGCACCCTAAAACCTCCAGATGCTTAATAATAATCCCCCTTAGAGAAGGGGAGGGGTCTTAAACTATCTTGAAAACTTTCCCCGGCTCCAAAAACCCCTACATACCAATTTTCATGTCGATCGGTTCAGTAGTAAGATGGTTGAATAAGAACATGTTAGATGGTTGAGCTCTAGGCTAGAACTACTTTATTTTGGCATTGCTCCATATTTTATATCCAGCGAGAACTTGACTAATCTACCCGTTGACAACACTTTCAACTACCCTGCTTTAAATCATTACCCTCGTTCAATGACTACCCGCTCGACAACACGTGCTCTGTGTTGATGGTTTTGAAGGTTAAGCCTGGTTTCGCTTATAACTTATATATATATATTTTCATCAAATATCAAAAATATATATATATATATATACGAACGAACTCGGAATGTGCGATACACTATTTCATGATACTTTAATTGTGGCTAATTAAATGCTTGTTTTGTACGTGGAAACGGGAGTCAGAACTCGTCAGAAGACTCTCCGTCGGAGCGTGTGGATTTAAAGGGTGTGTCACATCAAATTGCATCACGGAAAAAATGCTGTAGAAATTTAATTTTTAGGAATTATATCTTCAGCTTTCGCTTATAATCAGATAAGAGTGTATAGATCACGTTGGCCATGCTTCACTGTCAATTTTACGTAAATTTGGAAAAATGTCGTCGAACGAAAAAGAGCGTCGTGAATTAATCCTGTGCACTCATTTCGAGAATCCGGAGTTGTCACATCGGGACATCAGTAAGATGCTGGGAATCGTCCAATCCACGGTCAGCAGAGTACTAAAACGATACTTCGAGAACCTAACCATCGACCGAAAGGTGAAGAACGGCAAAAATAGATGCTCCGTCAGTGAAAAAGATCACAAGCGCGTAGTTAAGCAGTTTAGACGTGATCCGAGAAGTTCGGTCCGGGATGTTCATCCAGCGGACCAAGCAGCGGGAGGGCCTGCGTACATACAAGGTTCAGAAGGCTCCTAACCGCGACGAAAGGCAAAACATGGTGGGGAAGACGCGAGCCCGGAAGCTGTACACCGAAATGCTGATGAAGCCGCATTGCCTGGTAATGGACGACGAAACCTACGTCAAAGCGGACTTTCGTCAGCTACCGGGCCTGTTGTTCTTCTCCGCAGAGGACAAATTCAGCGTTCCGGAGGAGATTCGCAAGCAGAAACTATCCAAGTTTGCCAAAAAGTACATGGTGTGGTAAGCGATCTGCTCTTGCGGAAAGCGGAGCGCCCCCTTCGTGATGACCGGCACGGTAAACGGGCAGGTTTACCTTAAGGAGTGCCTACAGAAGCGCTTACTACCACTATTGAAGCAGCACGAGGGCCCGACCATCTTCTGGCCGGATCTCGCTTCGTGCCACTATTCAAAGGACGTGTTGGAGTGGTACGAAGCCAACGGGGTCACCTTCGTGCCAAAGGAAATGAACCCGCCCAACGCGCCGGAGCTTCGCCCAATAGAGAAATATTGGGCGATTATGAAGCAGGCCCTCCGGAAGAACCCAAAAGTTGTCAAATCGGAGGCGGACTTCAAGAGAAAATGGATTTCTGTTCAAAAAAACTACAACCTGACGTTGTACAGAACCTTATGGACGGGGTAAAGAGGAAGGTGCGAGCATACGGGCTTGGGCTCGAAGTATGAATAAAAAGAAAATGCCAAAAGTTGTTTAATAGTTTTTATTTTACTGTCTAAAATTTTCAAAAGGATCGGTCTACTGGGCGAATTTCTACAGCGTTTTTTCCGTGATGCAATTTGATGTGACACACCCTTTAGATCGATCTCGTGCATGTCGTTGACTGCATTTTATATTGGCGAATAGGGTGGAACAATCGGACTGGAGTTGAAAAGACACAACTAATAGTTTGAACATCTGTATTTAACGGTTGTAGATTTCAAGGTGTTGGAGAAAATTACTTTAAAAGCAATGGTTGCTTCGACTTGAAGTTACTTGCTGCGTTTCTACTCACAACATTTTCTACAACGGGAATAGTGTGATGGAACAATATCTCGACAGAGAGCTGAACGGAGGTGACATGAATCATTGAGGGTAAGAAATTTTGAATCAAACTAAGAAAATGTATTGCGATGTTATTAGTTATTCAAAAAATATTTTCAATTTATTTTATTTTCAGTTCGGTATAACTACATTTAATATTCAGTTTTTCGGGATATTTGTACATGTTTCTGGTGAAAAATAAATGATAATGTATACAAGGTTCGGTTTCATCTCACAGATTTATTCAAATTTTACTGATTAGTTGTACTTACGTCCGATCAAATCTACACATTGTGTAAAATACACATGCCAGAGCGTTCAAGGTATCGGAGTAAAATCTTCGTTACCAAAGGCGCCGGTCATGATGACGTCGATCCAGATCCGAGTCGCGGCACTAGTGGCCGCCTGTAAATTGTATATTCTTTTCTTGGTTTTCACAACAAACGTACAATCGGGACGATCTGACTTTGATGTATTTAAATGATCCAAATATACTTCCTCAATGGCCTGCAAACGCGTACATCAAAAAGAGTTAAAAGAATCAACATTTCACACTATGAATCATGTATTTTTTTATGATATTTTATCTAGTCAAAAGCACAGAGGAAAAATATTTTTTAAGCTAAGCAATCAAAAGTTTAGATTTCTGGTTTGATACATTTGTATCTATTGAGGTGGATTCGATGGATCAATAAGGATAACTTTCAAGTCGATAATGAAGGATATGACTTACATGGAAGTAAGCACCACCTCTGGCTCTTTTCTCACTTTTATCAGCATAGTAGACAAAAGCTTGCTGAACACGATCCAAGACAAACCATCTTTTGGACCAACCTTTGAAGGTTGCTCCTAACTTGTGTAAATACCTGGAAGAAAAAGAATAGACATTTTTTTTAAAAGTGCCAAATTTCTATCAGTAATTGAATGTGTTTGCCAAGTTTGAATGTTGACGTCTGTAAAGGGTGTGTCACATCAAATTGCATCACGGAAAAAACGCTGTAGAAATTCGTCCAGTAGACCGATCCTTTTGAAAATTTTAGACAGTAAAATAAAAACTATTAAAAAACTTTTGGCATTTTCTTTTCATTCATACTTCGAGCCCAAGCTCGTATGCTCGCACCTTCCTCTTTACCCCGTTCATAAGGTTCTGTACAACGTCAGGTTGTAGTTTTTTTGAACAGAAATCCATTTTTTCTTGAAGTCCGCCTCCGATTTGACAACTTTTGGGTTCTTCCTGGGCCTGCTTCATAATCGCTCAATATTTCTCTATTGGGCGAAGCTCCGGCGCGTTGGGCGGGTTCATTTCCTTTGGCACGAAGGTGACCCCGTTGGCTTCGTACCACTCCAACACGTCCTTTGAATAGTGGTACGAAGCGAGATCCGGCCAGAAGATGGTTGGGCCCTCATGCTGCTTCAATAGTGGTAGTAAACGCTTCTGTAGGCATGCCTTAAGGTAAACCTGCCCGTTTATCGTGCCGGTCATCACGAAGGGGGCGCTCCGCTTTCCGCAAGAGCAGATCGCTTGCCACACCATGTACTTTTTGGCAAACTTGGATAGTTTCTGCTTGCGAATCTCCTCCGGAACGCTGAATTTGTCCTCTGCGGAGAAGAACAACAGGTCCGGCAGCTGACGAAAGTCCGCTTTGACGTAGGTTTCGTCATCCATTACCAGGCAATGGGGCTTCGTCAGCATTTCGGTGTACAGCTTCCGGGTTCGCGTCTTCCCCACCATGTTTTGCCTTTCGTCGCGGTTAGGAGCCTTCTGAACCTTGTATGTACGCAGGCCCTCCCGCTGCTTGGTCCGCTGGACGAATGAACTTGACAAATTCAGCTTATTGGCGACATCCCGGACCGAACTTCTCGGATCACGTCCAAACTGCTTAACTACGCGCTTGTGATCTTTTTCACTGACGGAGCATCCATTTTTGCCGTTCTTCACCTTCCGGTCGATGGTTAGGTTCTCGAAGTATCGTTTTAGTACTCTGCTGACCGTGGATTGGACGATTCCCAGCATCTTATCGATGTCCCGATGTGACAACTCCGGATTCTCGAAATGAGTGCGCAGGATTAATTCACGACGCTCTTTTTCGTTCGACGACATTTTTCCAAATTTACGAAAAATTGACAGTGAAGCATGGCCAACGTGATCTATATACTCTTATCTGATTATAAGCGAAAGCTGAAGATATAATTCCTAAAAAATAAATTTCTACAGCGTTTTTTCCGTGATGCAATTTGATGTGACACACCCTTTAATTTCAATAGTCGTTTCGAGAGAACAAACTGCACATTTGAAACTTATTCCACAAAGATCCCCAAAGATGACTAAAGAGTGTACCGTTTAAAACACGCACACACTCAAATTGATCCTACTTTGGATCCGTTGGATAAAATTAATTGAAATTTTGCGTAGACATAGTTTAATCTGTATTTTTAACACTCTGTGTGTTGATTTCATCAGGTGCGCAAGTTTTCTAAATGGCGACGAAAGAACAGTGCGTGCCCGAAAAAGTTTTGCACGAGTACTTCGAGAATATCGTACCATCAGAAAAAAAAAAGTTGGGAATCGCGAATTCCATGTTGTCTGGTTACATAAAACAGTTCGAAGAGAATGTCTGAATGTCGATCGGAGGCGAAGACCCGAAAAAAGCGTCAAGTCAACGAGAGCGATAACAAACGCGTGGTTGGGGCCAATACTGAGAGCAATACTTTCGCGTGGAATATCAAAACTCGAGCTGAACTACGTACGTTTAAGGTTCAGAAGTCCCACAATCATGACGAGAAACATTTGTACGACCAGAAGATAACTTCTGCGTAATGGATGACGATACATATGTGAAGGCGAACTTCATCCAGATTCCAGGAAACCTGTATGTATGATTGCCAAGGATAAGTTAGATGTTCTCCGTCAGGTTATTTTCGCTCGTGGACTTAACTCTCGTTGGTTCAATAGGTTATGGGCCCAGTGAGCGCAACGCGAGAGGGAATAATTAAATCGCAGTTGTGAGAAATCCAAAGCTGGAGCCGGTGACAGAAGCTTGGATGTAACTCAATGTGTAACAAAATCTCTGTTCTGCGGAAATTTTTTTCATTGTGTTTGGCGGAGAGTGGAAACATGGCTGATCACTCAATGGAAATGGCTGAACTGACACATCGGCTGATGGCGATGGGCGAAGACGTTTCGGAACACTGGTGGCCATCGTTTTGTCTAGTCTTCCGTCAAGTTACGATATTTTGATTACAACGTTGGAAAACGAGACCGTAGCAGATCTGAAACTGGATTATGTGAAAGGGAAGCTGCTCGATGATTGGAGAAGAAGATGTGAAAACAAACCGATGGACAAAGTACTGAAAGTGTTTGCTGGTGGTGGCAACAGTAACAGAAGAAGGTTTGTCATTTTTGTAAAGTGGAAGGACATTTTTGAAGGGCAGTCTCAAAGCAGAGAAGAAAACGAAAGAAAAGGAAATGCCAGTGAAACGGAAAATTCAAAGAACGAAGATTTGGGCGTGTGTTTTTTGTCGATCGCAGAAAAGTGTTTCGTGAGTGCAACGAAGGAATCAACCGACCGGAGCTGATACCTAGATTCCGACAGCACGAAGCAAATGACGGGTGACGCTAACAACATAACATATATATCGTTGCTTGCGTATAGCAATGGGGTGTTTGCATTCGACACATACGATGAGTCTCGAAGTCTTGGCAGGAGTACCCCCGCTTACTCTTCGATTCACAGAATTATCCTACAGATTTCTCATCCGTTGCAAGATCATGAATCCATTGGTGATTGATAACTTCGAAAATCTACTCCAACTGACTCCTCAGTCATGTTTTATGTCTTTGTACCATGATTTCCTTACCCATGAAGTGCACCCTTCGCCGGGCATCTCCAACCAAGTTTGCTTCCCATACTTTTGCAATTCCTCTGTCAATTTTGATCTGTCCATGCAGATCTGATAAAATGTTCTTTACTGACGGTTCATTCATAAACGGGTCCACTGGCTTCGGCATATTCAATGAAAATTCCAGTGCCTCTTTCAAACTCAAAGATCCTTGTTCCGTGTATGTCGCTGAACTGGGTGCGATATACTACGCACTAGGGATCATTGAAACATTGCCCATCGACCATTATTTTATTTTTTCAGACAGTCTCAGCTCAATAGAGGCAATCCGTTCAATGAAAGTTGATAAACGCTCATCTTATTTCCTAACAAGAATAAGACATCTATTGAGTGTTTTGGTCGAAAAATTATTCAAGATTACCTTAGCATGGGTTCCCTCTCATTGCTCGATTCCGGGGAATGAGAAAGCGGACTCGCTAGCTAAGGTGGGCGCTTTAGAAGGCACACTTTTTGAAAGGCAAATTGCTTATAACGAATTTTTTCACATTCCTCGTCAGGACACACTCGTTAGTTAGCAGCGCATGTAGAGTGAAGATGAGTTCGGTCGTTGGTTACACACGATTATCCCTAAGGTTTCGACGAGTGCATGGTTCAAGGGATTGAATGTAGGTCGTGATTTCATTCGCGTGATATCTCGGCTTATGTCCAATCACTACAACCTAAACGCGCATCTCTATCGCATTGGGCTCGCAGCAAACAATCTTTGTGATTGTGGCGATGGCTACCACGACATCGAGCATATTCTCTGGTCGTGTATCCGGTTCCATGCTGCTCGCCTTCAGCTCTCTAGAGCACTGAGAGCAAAAGGCAGACAATCGGAGATCCCCGTCCGGTATATCTTAGGTAGCCGTGATCCTAATCTTCTGCTTCATATATACCTGTTCCTCAGAAACGCCGTTGTCAACGTTTAATGATGTTTCCTTCGTTGTGTCCCTGTTTCATATCCCTCCTATCCGATCTATAAACTTTAACTTAGTCGCGGCAATACATACACACACTCTTTACAGATACACGGGCCAAAGGTTGTGCAGTCCACTGATCATTCAACAAGAGCCAAAGGTTGTACCGCTCATGACAACTCTACACGAGCTGATGTTTGCGCCGGCTAGTGACCATTCTATCCTGGATTCCACGAGTCGAGAAGACGCACCACGCTAGATATGGGATACAGACTAGGGGGCGTTGCTGATCCCAATAGGAAGTATCCCGTGTCGGGCACAGGTTCTGTACCTGCATTGGAGACAGCAACATCACAATTACGAAAACACTTGTAATACTAACCTCGAGCCAACCGCGAGTAATCGGTTACATATTACTAACATAGTTATAAGGCAAACATTGTCGAAATATTGAACTCCCGGCCCCGTCAGGTTGACGCCATATGAGCCTTAATAAAAATATATATTTTGGATAAAAAAAAATAAAAAAACATAACTGAAATGGCTGACTCCAACGAGAGCGTGTGCTCAGCGGACCGAAAACGGATTTCAGCGAAAGGTGTACCAGTTGGTACCGGTATGCTAGCGGCGATTGGCGGAAACGGTAAATCAAAAGTGATTACAATTAAAGACGTATTGTTTACGATAGTGCACTTCAAGCTCAAAAGAAACGTGTACCGGCTACCACTTTCCGACGTCGTCCTCCATCACTTTGGTGGGACAGGGAGTATTCAAAGGTCTACCTTGAAAAATCATCCGCTTTCAAAAAATTCAGGAAAACTGGATTAGTGGAATGGTTTCGAAAGTACCAAGCTTTAGAAGCCAAACTAAAAGGTCTGATTAAAGCAAAAAAGCGTGGATATTGGCGGAAATTCGTCAATGGTTTGTCAAGGGAGTACTCTTTGGAATACGGCTAGGAGAATGCGTGGCTGGAACCATACCAATGAAAGTGAGGAATACTCTGACCGTTGGATTTTCAAATTTGCAAGGAAGGTTTGTCCCGATTCTATTCCTGCACAAAGCGTCGTACGCGATATTCCGCTCCAATGCGATTATGAGAATTTTTCGATGGTAGAATTCTCAATTGCCCTCCTCTCATGTAACAATTCAGCTCCGGGGTCGGACAAGATTAAATTCAACTTGTTGAAGAATCTTCCCGACTTGGCAAAACAGCGTTTGCTGAACTTGTTCAACAAGTTTCTGGAGCTGAATATTGTCCCGCATGACTGGAGACAAGTGAGAGTGATAGCTATACGAAAACCCAACAAGCCGGCTTGCGATCACAACTCGTATAGGCCGATTGCAATGTTATCCTGTATTTGTAAATTGTTAGAGAAAATGATTCTACTTCGTTTGGACAAGTGGGTCGAAACGAACAATTTTCTGTCAAATACGCAGTTTGGCTTCCGCCGAGGTAAAGGGACGAATGATTGTCTCGCGCTGCTATCTTCTGAAATCCAAATCGCATTTGCTCGCAAAGAACAAATGGCTTCCGTTTTCCTCGATATCAAAGGGCCATTTGATTCAGTTTTCATGGAAATTCTCTCAGAGAAGCTTCATAATCGTGGATTTTCACCAATTCTGAATAATTTCCTGTACAATTTACTGTCAGAAAAGCATATGAATTTCTCTCATGGTAACTCAAAATCTTCTCGTTACAGCTTTATGGGCCTACCGCAAGGCTCCTGCCTAAGCCCCCTCTTGTACAGTTTTTACGTCAATGATATGGATGATTGTCTAACTAGAGACTGCACGCTGAGACAACTTGCAGACGATGGAGTTATTTCCATCACGGGTACTAATCCCGTCACTCTGCAAAGGTCGTTGCAAGATACCATGAACAATCTGTTCACGTGGGCCCTCAAGTTGGGTATCGAATTCTCTACGGAGAAAACTGAAATGGTCGTTTTTTCTAGGAAGCACGAACCCGCCCAATTCCAGCTTTACTTATCCGGCAAAACGATCCAACACTCTATGTTTTTCAAATACCTGGGTGTATATTTTGATTCTAAATGTACCTGGGGGAGACACATTGCGTATTTGAAACAGAAATGCCAGCAAAGAATCAATTTTCTCCAAACAATAACCGGAACATGGTGGGGTGCCCATCCAGGAGACCTCATTCAGTTGTACAAAACAACGATATTGTCAGTGTTAGAATATGGCAGTTTTTGCTTCCGATCAGCTGCCAGGATTCATATTCTCAAGCTGGAGAGGATACAATATCGTTGCTTGCGTATAGCCATGGGGTGTTTGCATTCGACACATACGATGAGTCTCGAAGTTTTAGCAGGAGTACCCCCGCTTACCCTTCGGTTCACAGAATTATCCTACAGATTTCTCATCCGTTGCAAGATCATGAATCCATTGGTGATTGATAACTTCGAAAATCTACTACAACTGACTCATCAGTCAAGTTTTATGTCTTTATACCATGAGTACCTTACCCACGACGTGCACCCTTCACCAGGCATCTCCAACCAAGTTAGCTTCCCATACTTTTGCAATTCCTCTGTCATTTTTGATCTGTCCATGCGACAAAAAATCCATGGAATACCAGATCACCTACGCTCCAATGTTATTCCGTCGATATTTTCGGAAAAATATGGGAAAGTTGGATCTGATAAAATGTTCTTTACTGATGGTTCATTCATAAACGGGTCCACTGGCTTCGGCATCTTCAATGAAAATTCCAGTGCCTCTTTCAAACTCAAAGATCCTTGTTCCGTGTATGTCGCAGAAATGGGTGCGATATACTATGCTCTAGGGATCATTGAAACATTGCCCATCGACCATTATTTTATTTTTTCAGATTATTCCTGAGGTTTCGACGAAAGCTTGGTTTAAGGGATTGAATGTAGGTCGTGATTTCATTCGCGTGATATCTCGGCTTATGTCCAATCACTACAACCTAAACGCGCATCTCTATCGCATTGGGCTCGCAGCAAACAATCTTTGTGATTGTGGCGATGGCTACCACGACATCGAGCATGTTGTCTGGTCGTGTATCCGGTTCCATGCTGCTCGCTCTCAGCTCTCTAGAGCACTGAGAGCACAAGGCAGACAATCGGATATCCCCGTCCGGGATATCTTAGGTAGCCGTGATCCTGATCTTCTGCTTCATCTATACCTGTTCCTCAGCGTTTCGTCTCGTTCAAAATTGGAATTGACGAAAAATATCGGGAAGTGGCTCTATGTGCTGACACGTGGCCTGATGGAGTATACTTTCGTGAATTCATCGACTATCAAGATCGGAAAACTCAGTCGGGGTTCTCCAAAACGCCCCGTCTGAAGTAGAAAAGCAGATTGGACGAGGAGAACGAGGAGAATATGTACCCAGCGAGTCACATCAGCAGCAATCATCAAAGTTTGTACAACCGGGATGCAATAAACAATGTACCATGGGAGCTCTCAACTACTCCGACCCAGTCGTGCCACACGCCGGACTTCATCCACCTCGGATTGACCCTTGCCGTTCAAGTCATCCCGGTCCTGTGGTCGGATGTTGGGGGAGAGTCTCCCAACCTGACTCTTCAGGCAAGTATGCATTTTATGATCGCTCGTATCTGCCTGACTTCGTTCAAATTTCCAGCCAATTTATATGGACTGATCAGCTCGATGATGAGCTTCGATTACTGGGACGCACGATTAACGGCATCATGGAAGCCCCTAACCCGACCAACTCAGTCGAGCCTTGTAGCCAGCGTCAGATTAGCCGTCCCGGTCCTGTTGTTGAGTCTGGGGAAGGGGTCTTCCAACGTGCCACTCTAGGCGAGTACGATTCAATCGAGCACCATTCGCAACCTGATCTGCCTCTCATTTCTAGGGGCAACGACACGACTTCCAATGTTATGTGGCTGTATTATCAGAATGTACGCGGCCTGAGGACGAAAATTGACGATCTCTATGTAGCAGTATGCGATTGTAATTACGACGTCATCATGTTGACGGAATCCGGACTTGACGACAGCATCAACTCCATACAGCTATTCGGAGCTGAATTTAACGTTTTCCGTTGTGACCGTAGTCCTTCCAACAGTTCCAAGTCCAGATTTGGTGGTGTCCTTATCGCAGTAGCTCGTCACTTCTCTGCTGTATCGGTTCAAACGAGGAATGGAAACTCTTTGGAACAGATTTGTGTCTCCACTACCATACGTGGGAAAAGGATATTACTTTGCGCAGTATACATTCCTCCCGACCGCAGTCGTGACGTGGGGGTTTATGATTCACATTTGGCTTCTGTGCGTGAACTGTGTGACCGTGCGTCTTCTGATGACACCGTATTGGTATGTGGCGATTACAATCAGCCTCATATTGCATGGGAATTACATGCTAACTCTGTTGTTGATCTGAATCCGTCTTTGACCTCTGCGGCGAGTGCTGTTCTATTGGATGGAATCACCTTTCTCGGTCTCCAGCAGCGCAACTTCATTCGTAATTTTCGTGGCCGAACACTGGATCTGGTTTTTTGTGCTCCCGATATTAACATCGCTATCAACGAATCTGTATCGCCACTGCTAGCGGTGGATTTGCACCATCCTCCGTTAGTATTATCGTTATCGGATACAAGAGGAGCAGTGTTGGCCGTTGAGGATCGGAACGAAGGCGAACAAGCATTGAATTACGCAAAAATTAATTTCGCTGCATTTAACGAGTTTCTGAGTAGCTACAATTGGAACGCTCTTGGTCAGGACGTTAACGACATGGCGACGCGTTTTTGCGAAATCGTTTGCAGCTGGCTCGTGACGAATACCCCACGAAGGAAACCTCCAATGTCTCCAGCTTGGAGCACTCCACTTCTTCGCATTCTACGGCGCGACAAAAATTCTTGCCAACGTAAATTACGCCGTCGACGAACTGTTGAAACCATACACAACTTTCAACTCGCTAGCAGTGTATACCGACGCCTTAACCGTGCCCTCTACAAATCATACGTGCTTCGTGTCCAGACAAACCTGCGTAGAAATCCAAAGAGCTTCTGGAAGTTTGTCAATTCCAAGCGAAAAACAGCAGATATCCCGTCTAAGATGTTCTCGGGCGCTCAGGAATCGTCCTCCGTTTCTGAAATGTGCGATTTATTTTCAAAACACTTTGCATCGGTGTTTGTCGCTGAGGCAGCCACCCCGTCAGAAGCCGAGAGAGCTGCAGCTAACATTCCAGAGAGTTTAATAGACTTGGGACCATTCGTCGTTACCCCACAGATGGTTGAGAAGGGCGTAAAAAAATTGAAACGTTCAACAGTTCCTGGCCCAGATGGCGTTCCAGCTATAGTTTTTTGCCGCTGTGCTACATCTTTGGCTTTACCGCTCTCCCGTATTTACACAGCTTCGCTGAGTCAAGGGGTTTTTCCAGATGTGTGGAAGCATTCCTTTATGTTTCCCGTGTTTAAGAAAGGTGATAAGTGTAACGTGGCTAACTATCGTGGCATAACCAGTTTATCTGCCGCCTCCAAGCTTTTTGAGTTGATCGTGAACGATGCTGTCTTTTTCAAAGTTAAGCGTTATATCTCACCAGTACAACATGGCTTTATGCCAGGACGCTCGGTTAGCACCAATCTCCTCGAGTTTTCGTCGTTTTGTATCAACCGTCTAGAGGAACGCGCTCAAGTTGATGCTATCTACACCGACATAAAAGCCGCTTTCGATCGAATTGACCATCGCATCCTACTGAGAAAACTATCCCGTCTTGGTGCTTCCGACGAATTCATCAACTGGCTGAGATCATACCTGTCTGGAAGAACGCTCCGTGTCAAGCTCCTGTCTCACACTTCATCTCCGTTTGCTGTTTCTTCGGGTGTTCCGCAAGGCAGCAATCTTGGACCACTGCTGTTCGCGATCTTCTATAACGATGTGTCGCTTATTCTAGCATGTGACTGTGTGTCGATATATGCAGACGACTTGAAAATCTATCTAGCCATCGAAACCCTCGAGGATTGCCGACGGTTACAGAACCTGCTAGACCAGTTTGTGAGTTGGTGTCGCCTGAACAAACTAACTATCAGTATAAATAAATGTGTCATCATGAGTTTCCATCGAAAAAGACAACCAACTATATTCGACTACACGATCGATGATATTATCTTGGAGAGAGTCAGTCAGGTCAATGACTTGGGCGTAACTCTCGACCCTAAGCTCACTTTCGACGCACATCGATCTGCATTGATATCCAAGGCCAATCGTCAGCTTGGGTTTATTTCGAGAATCTCTAGGGACTTTACTGATCCCTACTGCCTGAAATCTCTCTTCTGCTCGCTTGTTCGGCCGATTCTTGAAACCGCATCTGTAGTATGGAGCCCGTACCAACACATGTGGATCGTCAGGATTGAACGGATTCAAAAATGGTTCATCCGTAGAGCGCTTAGGAATCTGCCTTGGCGTGACCCGCGGAACCTGCCGTCATATACAGCTAGATGTCGCTTACTGAACTTGAATACTCTTGAGCGTCGTAGGCGTATTCAACAAGCCACCTTCGTTGCCAAACTTCTTTGTGGTGAAATCGATGCGCCTAACTTGCTCGAGAAGATGAACTTTCGCGCTCCCAGTAGAATTCTACGATCCTCGTTTTTGCTGCAACCGCTTGCACATCGTTCATCGTATGGTCAACATGAGCCGGTCACGGAAATGATCAGAACCTTTTCATCCGTAGAGCAGTTTTATGACTTTGGAGAATCATCACTACGCTTCAGAAACCGAATTGAGAATCCCGATGTGTTTAATGTTATGTTTTAATGTTATGTTTTTGTTCGACTATTATACTAATTTTTGTTCATTAAGACGATTTTGTCAGATGAATGTTATATCTAAACAAATAAACAAATAAACAAATAAACGCCGATGTTGCGGCAGCCCATTAGAAACTAAATTATTCGATATATTGCCTATTCCTATTCCCAATTTAAAATCACATTGTGGTACTAGATTACACTGCGAGGGAAATATTTCAAAAGTGAAATATTACAACAGAAGCTACTCTCACTACACATTTACTCTCCCGATATAAATCGCCGAATAATCAAGAAAATTTATAAACCTCAAGGGAGATAATTTATTGTATCCGGTACCAATTCAGCATCCAGTTTAATAAAGATCATCTTCAGAACACGACGTGTTTGAGTAGAGTCAACCTTTTTTTTTTATACGTTGGCATCCATCCAGAAAGATCTACTTTGGATTAAATCCATCTAGTTGAATTACAACCAACCATCTAGGACACGTTCCAGTTTTCTGTCCACTCCAAGGATAGTTTCCGCGGCTAAGATCCGGAACATAAATTGGTGCCGAAACCCGGGATTTCAGCTGCTGAAACAACGATTGCTGCATTTGGAGGTTAGCGTGGGTACATCATCGGACATTGGTCATCGTTTTTTGGATTGAGTAACCACTTTTGGACATTTGTACGCCTACTTCGGACCCTCGCAAGGACATTCCAGCTGCTCAGTCAAGTTTCTTGGAGTTTTGGACGGAATTGGACGCTGTTTTGGATCAATCAAGACACTGCCGAACACGTGCTCGAAGGTTAGTCAAGTGGGCACAGGTAATTTCTACAAATAGCTGGTGAGTGACAAACTTTAACTAAATAGTAATTCTCGTGGTTGTGAATATGGCATCGAAAATAAAACGGGATCTCCGCAAAACTAAGAAACTAATTATTCGTCGAAACAACATACTTGGCTCAGCGAGATTGATAAAGGTTTTCGATACTAACTACGTGCATGAAACTGATTTTCCTCAATTGAAGTTCCGCATTGAGAAGCTGGATTCTCTCTGGGACGAGTTTAATGATGTGCAAGCTGAGATAGAACTAGATCATGAGGTTACTGATGAGATTGCTGAAGAAAGAGTGTCGTTTGAAGAAGTTTACTTTCAACTCAAAGGATCTTTGACCAGTAAGCTCGTAAATGTGACCCCATCGACCATCTCTATGTCCTCATCGCCTGTCGCCCCACCTACACAGACCTTCAATGTCCGCCTCCCGGAACTTAAAATACCAGAGTTCAAGGGAGATTTCGATGAATGGATGAACTTTCATGATTTGTTCGTCAGTCTCATTCACACCAATCAGCAACTTTCATCCATTCAAAAATTTCAATATTTGAAAGCGGTACTGAAAGGAGATGCACTTCGGTTGGTACAATCGCTAGCTGTAACTGCAACAAACTATGGTATTGCTTGGGATCTTTTGAAAAGAAGGTTCGACAATCGGAACTTTCTAATAAAGCAACATTTTTCTGCTCTTCTTTCCACTCCATCGTTGAAGAAGGAATCCTCATCTGCACTTTCGGACCTTGTTGATACGTTTGAAAAGCACATTGGCGTGCTTGATAAGCTAGAAGAGACGAGGGAACACTGGAACTCCTTTTTGGTGGAACTTCTCAGTAGCAAGCTAGATCATACGTCATTGAAAGAGTGGGAGAATCAGTTGGTCGAAGATGAAAGGCCAAAATACAAAGAATTAGTGTCATTTATCCAGAAACGGTCCCGAGTACTACAAACCATAACACTTTCTCATACATCGATCGCTAATAGTAAGACAGATCTTCGCATTCATCGAGTGAATGTTTCTTCTCATTCCGCAATTACAAGTGCGAATGTAAAAAATTGTGTGGTTTGTCGTAAAGATACTCATTCAACTTCGTCATGTGATGAATTCCTAAAATTACAACCGAAACAACGCTTCAGTATAGCTAAAAGGCATGGTCTGTGCTTGAACTGTTTGAGGTCTTCGCATTTGGTGAAAGACTGCCCTTCTAGCTCTTGTCGGACATGCAACAAGCGCCATCACACATTGTTGCATATAAACACTTCCAACACATTGGCTGTTCAGGTTGGTGAACTATCGGAAGCACATAACCAACCATTATTTGCTTCACAATCGGCCACGGTCGTCGAGTCGTCTTCGTCGGTTGGTGCGTGCATTGTCGATCAATCGCACGTGGTCCCTCGGGTAATGGGAACGTCGTCGGGAGGCCAAGGTTATTCGTTAAGGAACGTTTCGCCGTCTCCAGTTGTACCGTCAGGGCCAGCTCAAGGATTGGTGACAAGCTGCACTGCTATCACTCCTCCCACATTCACTACAAACACGAATACAACGATTTTCATGCTCACGGCCTATGTTCGGGTTCGTGACATGAATGGAACCTACTCATATGCTCGAGCTCTGTTAGACTCTGCATCCGAGCGTAATTTTGTGACCGAAAATCTCGCGCAACGACTGCGCCTCAAACGAGAAAGAGCAGATGTCGACGTGTACGGAATAGGAAACAGCGTACAACGTGTAACACATTTGGTTTCGGTCAGTTTATCGTCACGAGTAGGAACTTTCAACGCCAATATAGACTTTCTAGTACTACCCAGCTTGACTAGAATTTTGCCGCCAACAACAGTCGATGTTTCGAATTGGATAATTCCTCGAAGTCTACCACTCGCCGACCCGAAGTTTAACATCGCTCATGGTATTGACATGATCATTGGCGTGCAATGGTTTTTCACGCTATTGGAAAACGAACAAATTTCTTTGGGTCCTCAGCTACCAATACTACGCAAAACAGTATTTGGGTATGCTGTTGCAGGCGATCACGCAAACCAATCGCCAGTTAAAATAACTGTTTGCAACGCAGCGATCACTATCGATAATCTCGCTGCTGCAGTACAGAAATTTTGGGAGACCGAAAGTTTTGATAATGGAAAGGCATTAGGTACAGAAATTTTGGGAGCAACATTGCGAAAATCACTTCCAGAAAACCCATTCCAGAGCCCCTGACGGTCGGTACGAAGTGCGGTTGCCGATTCGTGAAGAAATGTTATGCGAACTGGGAGAGTCGTCACCGATTGCACATCGCAGATTCCAAGCCATGGAGAAAAGATTTGTCATTAATCCCACGCTACATTCCGACTACTGTAAATTCATGGACGAATATCAGTCACTTGGACACATGGAAACAGTCGAGCCAGAACCGTCTATTCCCCATTTCTATCTACCTCACCACGCTATATTGCGACCTGATAGTGCAACGACTAAGACCCGAGTCGTTTTTGATGGTTCGTGTAAATCAACAAGCAATCTGTCGCTCAACGATATTTGCTACATCGGTCCGACAGTTCAGCCACCTCTTCTCGCCCTAAGCTTAAATTTTCGGATGCCCAAATACGTTGTTACAGCTGATGTCGAAAAAATGTATCGACAAATCAGGGTGCACAAGCTAGATCGCACGCTGCAGCAAATATTTTGGAGGAAATCTCAGAGCGAATCATTGAAAACCTACCAACTTAAAACCGTTTCTTACGGTACAGCATGCGCACCATTCCTCGGCACCCGTTGCTTGAACCAGCTCGCGGATGACGAACAGGATCATTTTCCGTTGGCAGCTCGACTACTAAAGAAATCCTTCTATGTTGACGATTGTTTGGCTGGAGATGACGATAAAGATAGAACAATCGAAAGCTGTAAGCAACTAATTCAACTACTGGCTTCTGGGGGCTTCTTGCTCAGGAAATGGAGCTCGAATGATCCAGAAATCCTTTCCCACATTCCGGAATATCTCCGTGATAACCGAGATGATCTTGAAATCGACAAATCTAGCTCGGTCAAAACCCTCGGATTAATTTCGCATCCACTCATTGATTCTTTTGGATTCAAGGTTCCACTACTTTCACCCTCAATACCAATCACGAAAAGGATAGCACTTTCGGAAATGTCCAGGTTGTTTGATCCCATGGGACTTGTGGGAGCAGTAATCGTGTCCGCCAAAATCTATTTACAGTCCCTGTGGTCGAATTCGTTTACTTGGGATGAGGAGTTACCACTCGGCTATCAAAACTGGTGGAAAACCTTTAGGACTGAAATTCAAGTGCTTTCGACCTTGAAAATAACTAGAAGAGTACTTATCGACCAGTTTGACCAACTTGAACTGCACTGTTTTGCAGACGCCTCCGAAAAGGCGTACGGATGTTGCCTGTACGTTAAATCGATCGACAAAGGTGGAAATGTAGCTTGCAACCTCCTCATATCAAAGTCCAAAGTATCCCCGCTATGGAAACAGTCAACTCCACGACTTGAATTGTGTGCAGCTGTCATGGCTGCTCAACTAGCCGACACAGTAAAGAAAAATACTGAACTTTCTTGCTCGATCACTTTCTGGTCTGATTCAAGCATTGTGCTTCATTGGATAGCTTCAGTATCTTCAACATGGAAAGTGTATGTGTCCAATCGGATCGCCGAAATTCATCGGCTCACTCATGGAAGCGAATGGCGATATGTGCCTTCAGAGCAAAATCCGGCTGATCATATATCTCGCGGCATTTCTCCTGCACAAATAATAGACGATCAACTCTGGTGGCATGGGCCACCATTCCTGATGGAAGAGAAAGTTCATTGGCCTACTAATATAATCGAATTATCGCCACTACACCATTGTATTCGAAATCAAGAAATTCGGGGAACCGTATCGTTGGTCACAACCTCGCCTCCCCTAATACTTTCGCTGATCAACAAATATTCGGTTTTGTCTACTCTCGAACGAACGCTCTCATGGATTCGAAGGTTTGTTTACAATTGCCGCACAAGTTCAGAAAACAGATTAGTTGGTCCGCTCAAACCGAAAGAATTAGACGATTCACTAAAACTGCTGGTGAAACAAGTTCAACAAGATTCCTTTTCGTCAGAAATTGCTTTTCTGCACCGATATCCTGGACCTGTGCAAAGGAATTTTTTGTTTAAATCGTCTTTGAAAAAACTCAACCCTTTCTTAGATGTAGAAGGGCTATTGAGAGTACATGGGCGCTTGGAAGCGTTGGACGCTCCATTCGACACTCGACACCCCATCATACTTCCAGCGAAACATCATTTGACTCACCTGATTGCCAAGAGAACTCACATTGACACACTACACTGTGGACCACAAATGCTTCTCAATACTCTACGCCAGCGGTTTTGGCCCATTCGAGGCAGAGATTTAGTGAGAAAAGTGGTGGACAAATGCCTGATCTGCTTCTCCTGCAAACCGAAGAGCATCCAACAACTCATGGGATCATTACCGGCAGCGAGAGTGACTCCGTCGCGCGGGTTTCTGAAGTCCGGCGTGGACTATTGCGGTCCGTTTTACGTTCGCCCGCCGAGTCGTCGGGGCAATTCTCTGAAAATTTTCGTTGCAATATTCGTTTGTATGGCCTCCAAGGCTGTCAATATCGAAATGGTATATAGCCTGACGTCGGGTTCGTTCTTAAGTGCTTTGAAACGCTTCGTGGCACGTCGCGGTCGCGTAACTGACGTGTACTGCGACAATGTACGCACTTTTGTTGGTGCGAATCGTCAGCGGCAAGAGCACAAACAGCTATTCGATGAGCTGCACCGTTCTGAAGATCTCACAAACAAGTGCACCAAAGTGGGAATTAACTTCCACTTTAATCCAGCTCGGTCTCCGCACTTTGGAGGGTTGTGGGAGGCCGCCGTTAAGACCTTCAAGCACCTTCTGTATCGCATCATGAAGGATACTCTCCTCACTATCGAGGAATTCAACACCTTGATTACCCAGATTGAAGGAATCATGAATTCAAGGCCTCTCACACCCCTGTCATCCGATCCTGCTGACGTTGTTGCTCTCACTCCGGGGCACTTGTTAGTTGGAGAGCCGTTATTCCAGATTCCTGAGCCTGATCTCTGCGAAACTCCTATTAATCGCCTCACTTCTTTCCAGAAAATGCAACAGAAGATTCAACATTTTTGGAAGGTTTGGTCTAGTGCGTATGTTGGTCAACTTCAAGATCGACAGAAATGGCCGATGGCTCATCCAGACATCAAAATTGGAACATTGGTACTGCTGAAGAACGAATCAACTCCCCCAATGAAGTGGAATCTGGGCCGAATCGAAAGCGCCTTCCCTGGCAGGGATGGTCGCACAAGGGTCATCCAGGTTCGAACCGCAAATGGAAGTTACCGACGCGCAATAACGGAAGTCTGTCCTCTACCGATCGACGATGTCATCGAGGCTAACAGATCAACCAGTGCAACTTCGTCAATCCTAATTGACCAAAACCAGTCATAGTTAGATAGGATTCATGTTTGAAAGTTCCTTTCAACGGAGGCCGGTATGTTGCGGCAGCCCATTAGAAACTAAATTATTCGATATATTGCCTATTCCTATTCCCAATTTAAAATCACATTGTGGTACTAGATTACACTGCGAGGGAAATATTTCAAAAGTGAAATATTACAACAGAAGCTACTCTCACTACACATTTACTCTCCCGATATAAATCGCCGAATAATCAAGAAAATTTATAAACCTCAAGGGAGATAATTTATTGTATCCGGTACCAATTCAGCATCCAGTTTAATAAAGATCATCTTCAGAACACGACGTGTTTGAGTAGAGTCAACCTTTTTTTTTATACGTTGGCATCCATCCAGAAAGATCTACTTTGGATTAAATCCATCTAGTTGAATTACAACCAACCATCTAGGACACGTTCCAGTTTTCTGTCCACTCCAAGGATAGTTTCCGCGGCTAAGATCCGGAACAGCCGATGTCAACGTTTAATGATGTTTCCTTCGTTGTGACCCTGTTTCATATCCCTCCTATCCGATCTATAAACTTTTACTTAGTCGCGGCAATACATACACACACTCTTTACAGATATACGAGCCAAAGGTTGTGCAGTCCACATGATTCAACAAGAGCCAAAGGTTGTACCGCTCATGACAACTCTACACGAGCTGATGATTGCGCCGGCTAGTGACCATTCTATCCTGGATTCCTCGAGTCGAGAAGACGCACCACGCTAGATATGGGGTACATACTAGGGGGGCGTTGCTGATTAATGGTCAGCTGCATCCCAATAGGAAGTATCCCGTGTCGGGCACACGTACAGAGCATTGGAGACAGCAACATCCCAATTACGAGAACACTTGTAATACTAACCTCGAGCCGACCGCGAGTAATCGGTTACATATTACTAACATAGATAATAAGAAAAACTGTCAAAATATTGAACTCCGGCCCCGTCAGGCTAACGCCATATGAGCCTTGATAAAAATATATATTTTGGAAAAAAAAGACGTACCTGGACTGGCCCGTCGCTGTGGGCGAGCGGAAAGGAAAACTTTATCGCTTGAAACAGCCGGTTCAGCATGCTCTTTCGTCCACAGCTGAACAGCTGAACATCGTCATTCGGATACTGTGAAGCGGATCATACGAAAGGAAATAGGAACAGAATGGAAGCTGAGAGACTGTGGTGTGCGATCTGTGTGCAGTGTCTGTTGCGAGGAAAAATTGGCGAGGGCTCCGTTTCCTGCTTCCAAGACTGAATCAACTGCTAGTGCATTCCGATCTGTGTGGAGCCATGGGTACGTGTACGGATATGGATACGTGTTGATCCTGATCGACGATTTCAGCAAATACACAGTCATCTACTTGCTGAAGAATAAATCGGAAGCCTATGAGAAGATACGCCACTACGTGAGCCTTGTGCAAAATAAGTTCAGGAAAATGCCAAAGATTCTGCGAGTTGATAGAGGCGGGGAATATTCAGCTGAAGAAGCTGAAGACGTTCCTGGACGATAACGGGATTATTTTGCAGCAGATTGCATCATACAGCCCGCAACAAAATGGGAAATCCGAGAGAGCAAATCGTACTTTGATTGAAATGACTCGTTGTTTGCTTCTGGAGGAGAATTCGAAGAAGAAGCACTGGCGAGGCGAGGCAGTGATGACTGCTTGTTACATATACAACCGATTGCCATCTTCAACGGTTGAGCGCACCCCCTTCGAGCTATGGTTTCTGGAGCATGACAGAGTATGGTGAGCTTGAGGAGGAGTTGGTTTCCAGGTTTCAAGATCCCTGACAAAGAAAATCTTGTGTGCCGTTCAAAGAGGAGCATTTACGGATTGAAAAAAAAAAATGCGCTAGATACTGCATGAAGTGCTTGTGAGTATAGGATTCGAGCAAAGCTCCGCTGATCCTTGCTTGTACACAAAATCAGTTGGCGACACTCTGGCTTATCTGCTTGTGTACGTCGATGATATTGTGAACAAATCAGTGGCAGCCGCAATCTTCGAGGAGCTAAAACGTAAATTGGATATCAGCAGTCTAGGAGAATGAAAATATTTCCTGGGCATGGAGATTGAACGAATCGATGGCAAGTACAGCATCAGTCTAAGAGCCCCAGCAGACTGCAGACATACCGGCCGATAAAAAAGTTTGATAGGCTTCCCGATTGCAATCAAACTATTCGGTCGGTCAACTGTCGGCCGTCCGTTTAATCAGTACTGGCTACCATCGATCTATACTACACACATCTACACACGACGATTGTTTTTCGGCTAATAGTTCAATTCGCTCTCAGTTTTGACATCCGACATACGTGCCGTGCGAATCACTGAGAATGGGATGCACCCAATGATCTCTGATTCTCTATTTGCTTTTTCTTCACCGTTCTCTTCTCCGTTGTCAAACACAAATTAAATACAGTCTCTCGAGAATATTCGGCCCACAGTTGGCTAGTATGCGCACTTTTTACCAACTCGGACTGTTGGTTGGCTCGATGTGCGTACTAGCAACCCAACCCGACCAAACTATCGGCTCAAAAAAAGTCTAAGTCTAAGAGGTTACATCGAGAAACTTGCCGCACGTTTCGGAATATCTAAAGCGAAGCCAGCTGAAACACCCATGGAGGATTCCTAAAACTGCAGAGCGGAGAAAAACTAGAAGACGAGTCGCTGTACAGGAGTCTGATTGGAGTTCTGTTATATAGGGTTGGGGAAGAAGAAATGTTGCATTTCTGATTGAAATTTGACGCTTTATTTAACATACTTAAAATTATCCAATTTAAGTCAAATATGCGTTGTTTTGTTCGCAAACTTGTTGCCATTTAGAAGGCAATTTCATTATCCCTCTCTTATAAAACCACCCCTCCTAATTTGCAAAAAACTCAGACAGCCAGTTTTCGCAAGCCTCTTTTGAATCTAACTTAGTATCACCAAGACCGTTTTGCATGGACCGGAAGAGATGATAATCACTTGGAGCCAGGTCTGGACTATACGGTGGGTGCAATAGGACATGCCATCCGAGCTCCCGTAGCTTCTGGCAGATCATCAAAGTTGTGTGAGGGCGAGCGTTGTCCTGGTGGAAAACAACAAATCATTTCTGGACGCTTCTGGTCAATCGCCTGCTTCAAACGGTCAAGCTGCTCACAGTAGAGAACCGAGTTGAGGGTCTGGCCATAGTTGAGCAGCTCATAGTGGATGATTCCCTTCCAATTCCACCAAACACACAGCAAAACCTTCCTGGCCGTGAATCCGGGCTTGGCGATGGTTTGGGCCGGCTCACCGCGCTTCGACCACGACTTTTTTCGCTTTAGGCTGTCGTACGTGATCCACTTTTCATCACCAGTCACCATCTTCTTCAAAAATGGGTCGAGTTCGTTCCATTTCAGCAGTGCATCGCTGGCGTTGATTCGGTCTAAAAGATTTTTTTGCGTCAACTCGTGTGGCACCAATATACTTGCTTGAGATATACGCGCTATAACTTGAGACTGAAACGAATGTGATTGTCCTACAACACTGTCAAAGCGACACTTGTAGCACAGATTGTCGTCTTTAAATAGCCGTATAGTATGACCCGATGCGATAAGTACAACACAAGATATGTTGAGGTGTTGCCATATATTGACAATATACAACATTTCTTTTTCCCCAATCCAATATATAGCAGTGCATTATCGTCGATGGAGGCAGAATACGTTTCCTTGAGCGATGGTTGCCAGGAGGTAATTTGGCTTCGATCGTTATTTCATGACTTCGGACAACGTCGGGCGTGTGCAACTGTTAAACACGAAGACAGTCAAAGATGCATTGCTTTCAACAAGGCCGAACGAGCAACATGAAGATCCAAACACATCGAGACGCGGGAACAGTTCGTTAAGAATCTTTGCAGTCAAGGGAAAATACGTTTGGAGTATTGTGCCACAGAAACTATGGTAGCCGATATTCTTGCCAAGCCTCTAGGAGTGCAGAAGCAGCAAAGTTTTGCCAATATGATCGGAATGGAGGTGGGGCTTATTCAAGGGATTCACCCTGAGGAGGAGTGTTGAGAACAGCAGTGCGAGCCCCTCGTTTTACTTGCTGCTATTGACAGCTGCAACCGCAGCGCTTATCTATACAAGTCTACAAAGGTCTACACGCGCTACTGCAACAGTCATTTTCACTTGAATTCTAACTACCGACATATACAGATCATTTGAATAAAATCCACCTGGGTGACGTCTTTAGAGAATTCCTATTGAACTGACAGGTGCCAACATATCGAGTTTCCCACTGACATCTTCCCTTTGTTTTCACATGAATTTGGTATCCCCCTGACAGTTCTGCTTGAGATTTTGCTAACGATCCTAGCACCAATCATAGCACCCGGCTGATAAAATCATTATTAAAAAGTTTTTCCGGTGTTAGTTTATTTTCATTTGTGGACATAACTCTCGTTCGTTCAACAATCAATACTCTTACCCTTTACATGTATTTTCATCTATGATCACAAATCGACACAAATTAATCTGATGACCTGCTGACTCTATATGGTACCTCAAATTGAAGTTGAAAGATGTGGTAGGTAAATATCTGAAATTGAGAATTGGGAATAAACATCAATATCAGAAAATAATGAATTAACTTATTGAAAATTGTTCAGAAAGTATTGTTTCTTCTATATAGTCACATGGCGTTCATTCAAAATATTTTGTATTCCACATGTAATGGGACAATACGACCAATAGAACTCAAGTCGTTCATGATTTTGTTGAGCTGATGCATGTCGCATAATTTAGAAACTAAGTCCTAATGAAGTTTTTCATGGTTACCTTGTCAAGGGTCGTTGATGTTTATGGAACATCTTGTCAACATTCGGTGGTTTTTGCGTCAAAGATTCCAATTCACTCGAGCTACATTTTCTATGATCACCGAAATTTTCTGAAATATGGGCTCGCTTCGACCGTGAGATGTCGTTACTAGATTTATATGTTGGAATCCTAGATTGACGAATTCGAGCGTTGGTAACTTTTTCCGCAATACTGCCTCCTCCATTCAGTATATCAGGGCTAGACCATCGTGTCTGAAAGAAAAATTGCTTTGTAAATTAAGAACAATTACTTCGGTATATCCTTATCTCTCCATATCCATTCTCCTTTTATTCGCAGATAAATTAAACCCTTCTTCGTTTATTTTATAGAAACTTTAAAATTAATAGTTCATTCGTTGAAATTTCCAACTTAAAACAAACAATACCCAAGTATGCTCTTATTTGACTCGCATGTACAAATCAGATAGAAATCTGTTCGGTTTAAGTGATAAATGCAAGTACAGGCTTAACACATGCATTAAAAATGAGCTCATTTTAACGATTTTTCATGCGATAATCCCTCCACCTGAATCCACGGTTCCCGGAATAAATCGCACCAGAAAACAACTGCAACAGAAACATCCGCTCAGAAAAAGTATAGTGCTAGAAATAAGTGGCGCGGGAAAAAAACATCATGGGTAAAAGACGGCCTGTGATACCATGCGCGAGTATGTATGCGAGTTATGATTTTGTGCCGGGCAAACGTAACGCATCAGGCAAAAGTACGTTCGCTAAAACTCAGTCGGACCTTGCTAAATAATCGTATCTTAAGTTTTAAACTAACCGGGCAATCAGTGGAACACAGGTTTGCGTGCGAGACACTATTTCTATTTTAGGGTGATCCGAATAATCAATTTTTTCCACTTTTTCCCAAAAATGACAAATGAAAATTAATAACTATTGAATCACTGAACCGATTTAGATGATCGACATATAAAATTGAAACTAATGACCAAGCCTTTTATCAAAAAATATTTAACTTGCGATTGTAGTCGTTTTTTAATTTTCTATGACTTTGGACGAGAGGGTGCTTAATTTTTTATATTTTTTCTTGAAAGCTGAGGATTTTTTACTTAACATATCTCGATATCAGAGATACAATTTTTTTCGTTTTTTAGATATGATTTTTCAAAGTTAACCGGTGGTTCGAAAAATCCTTTTCCCCCTTTGTCCAAAAATGACTTTCTGCAAATAATCATAACATTTGAACTACTGAACCGATTTAGATGATCGATATATTGACCCTTTGCTGTCGTATTAAATTTGGGTATAGGTGTCGTACTGGTCGGAATTATTTTTCCCTGAAAAAGCAGTAATACATGCAAGATTTTGGAAAATGAACATTTTTTTATTTTTTTTTTGTGAACTATATGTATACGTATTAGCTTAACGATGTATTTTAACTTGATGTTTTAATATTATTTTTTTATTTTATAAAAAAGACGGGTGGGTAATGTCGGGGACATAACCGGAGTGACGTAGGACTATGCAAAGGGGACAGCTTTTGTTAAATATATATTTTAAATATATTGTTTTATTTTCTTCACCTACGTGAATACCTACCTATCTACCTGAAAAATGGATTAGTTTACTGTTTACTCTTTATGAATATGTTAATGGTTCTGAAAAGAACCTTTGGTGTTGTGTTTTTGTTATCAATCGATATTCCCATCTTGTTCGGCTAATCCTTCCTGTTTAGCGATTTGTTGTCACTCGCCACAGCTTTCACAGTTGGAAAATTTCTTCCCATCCAGCTTGTGACATATTTTACAGTAAATTACATTCAATGGCACGTCGCATTACCACCACTCAGTGCCGGATTGGAGGTAATTTTAACCTGTAATTGAACATTTGCGATGACAGTGGTACAGTGTCGACTTTCAATGTGGGATCATAATTTGGATCTCTATGTTTACAAAAATGTCCAACTAAATAAGTCACATTACATGTCCGTCCAATTAGCTAAATGTCGAACTAATTGTAGATTACTGTACTTTCAATCTGGAAACAATTTAAGAATTGGTGAAAATTGAATAATCAGGAAAGTCCCCAACTATCAATAAGCTCAGAACAACTGCCAAATTCACATACTCATCAAATCCTGGCAAACAAATTATGAAAACATCAATTTGTGTTTTATTATTATTTTGGATAATGTTTTAGAAAGCATTGAACTTTATTTCCTAAACTCTTTTTTGGAAGGTTTAATGGCCCTGAAAAGCGCCTTGTTTTATGGAATGGTTCCAATTTAGAAAACTTAGTACTCGTGGTTTTGAAAAAAACCATTTCGAACGCCCTCGATGCCGCCTTGTTCTGGATTTGCCACCAAAGCAGTTTGTATAAAGAACAAACTTTTTTCTTCTGCTACCTGATGCCGTTTTGCGATTGCGTTTGCCACTCGCCATTCGCTGCAACTGCCTGTTGTCTTGATGTCCGCCGAACCGAATGTGTTATGTTCCGAATGCAGGTTTTCTTATCGTCGCGAGCAGCTTTGCCAGCTAACTCGATCACTCCGGCGGCCGAAACTATATAACGCCGGCTAGGTGGACTGGTACACAGGTACTAACGCGCTCGACCTAGCTACCTTTTCCGGTGCAATTGGCGGATACACCTACGGGAAATAGCAGACCACCACGGTTCGAGCGAGATTTTGCCTTTCCCTTCTCTTTTCCTCCTTTGTTGAGTACACGATGCCGATGCCGTACAACCACACGGGTTTACGGTTTGAAAGAAAATAAGATATTTTTTTGGGGTCCGCGTGTTTTATACTCTAGCGGTACACACTCACAGGATAGAGACAAATCGGCAGACTCAGCCAAAGGGGCGGGTCCAACGAGACGAACGAATGAGCGTTAAAAGGGAGCGATGGCAAAAAAATACATTCATTACGATTTGTTCGCTCGTTGGATTCACATACAGACTAAAAAAGGTCCTTTTCAGGATCACAAAAAGTCTAAAGAGTTTATTGTTTTGTTATCACTCGATATCCCCATCTTGTTCGGCTAAACCTTCCTGTTTAGCGATTTGTTGTCACTCGCCACAGCTTTCACAGTTGGAAAATTTCTTCCCATCCAGCTTGTGACATATTTTACAGTAAATTACATTCAATGGCACGTCGCATTACCACCACTCAGTGCCGGATTGGAGGTAATTTTAACCTGTAATTGAACATTTGCGATGACAGTGGTACAGTGACGACTTTCAATGTGGGATCATAATTTGGATCTCTATGTTTACAAAAATGTCCAACTAAATAAGTCACATTACATGTCCGTCCAATTAGCTAAATGTCGAACTAATTGTAGATTACTGTACTTTCAATCTCGAAACAATTTAAGAATTGGTGAAAATTGAATAATCAGGAAAGTCCCCAACTATCAATAAGCTCAGAACAACTGCCAAATTCACATACTCATCAGATCCTGGCAAACAAATTATGAAAACATCAATTTGTGTTTTATTATTATTTTGGATAATGTTTTAGAAAGCATTGAACTTTATTTCCTAAACTCTTGTTTGGAAGGTTTAATGGCCCTGAAAAGCGCCTTGTTTTATGGAATGGTTCCAATTTAGAAAACTTAGTACTCGTGGATGTCCGCCGAACCGAATGTGTTCTGTTCCGAATGCAGGTTTTCTTATCGTCGCGAGCAGCTTTGCCAGCTAACTCGATCACTCCGGCGGCCGAAACTATATAACGCCGGCTAGGTGGACTGGTACACAGGTACTAACGCGCTCGACCTAGCTACCTTTTCCGGTGCAATTGGCGGATACACCTACGGGAAATTGCAGACCACCACGGTTCGAGCGGGATTTTGCCTTTCCCTTCACTTTTCCTCCTTTGCCTTATCCAACCATGGCTGCTTGTGTTGGTTTGTTGATGTGAGGTGATGCGAAACAATGTGGTGTACGGTTCGGATGAGAATGATCGTTACGGCAGCGGAGAGGGGATTTTTAAGCTGACTGGCTGGCTCGAGAATTACGCATGTGTGAGACTGCGACCAATGTTTCCCTCATTTTTTTTCTTTTTCCTTTCCAATCGTGCTTCATTCTATTTCGCTGCTGCTCTGGTTGCCCGTTTTGGTCGGTACGATTTGAGGAGCACAAAATGGACCAATCAAAAATGGGCACATAGTGTATTTGGACAATGCTTGATATTTCACAATTGTTCAATTATTTATCTCACGAAAAATGAAATGTTATTCGTTATGATAGATGCGTAGATATATTTCCTATCAATTGATGCAAAAACCTTTGCGATCTATTGAGAAATGCTCGAGTTATAAGCGTTCCAAATCTTGCATTTTTTCCTACTTGTTCAGTGCCTAGATTTCCATTTCACCCCCTATATATTCCGGTTAGACGTAGTCCTACGTCAAAAAATATATAAAATATCAAATTATATTTTATGATTGATCTTCGTGTGAAATCTTTCGAAACAGTGTCCAAGAGTAAATCATATGAAGTATCATCAATACATAATTTTATTATTTTTACCCGTAAATATGAGACACTTTTGTTATTGATGCAATAAACGTGTAATTAATTCCAGCGTTAATGTGTATCCGAAACGATCAGCACTTTTCACTTTTAACAAAGTTTTTTTTACATGAGATTATACAGAATACGTAACACACTTATGCAAACAATTATACTACTCTTCAAAAACAACTACTTCTGCACCAGAAGTTACTCAAATAATGATTTCTGCGTATCTGAAATGATCAGAACTTTTTACTTTGTATAAACAAATATTTTGGCGCTTGGGACACTTTTACGATTATTCAAATAATATGAAACATTTATGCAAACAGTAGTTCTAATACTAATCAACAATCTCTTCCATCACACCAGTGTTACGATGGCTAAATTCTGCTATTGTGAATGCATTCCTATGCATTCAACGCACTGTGCGTTGTCTTGTGTGGGTGACTACTTTGTTTGATACTGCGTACCGTTATCTATTACTTATAGCAGTACCGCATTGATTCGTGAAAAGGTTTACCAGACATCAAGCTACGTTTAGAAAAAGCATAAACTGTTACTTGGTTGAGTGAAGAATAAGATTAGCATGGTTTCTTGCTGTGGTGGCTGAGAGCAGACAAACGACCAGAACGGTAAAAAAGGTATGGTGGCTGAGAGCAGACAAACGACCACAAAGAGTTAAATTGAAGCCAATAAAAGTAAAATTTGAAAAAATATCAAACTTGCGGGAAGATTGGATTCTAGTCGGATAGGTCCAGTTTAGTCACATAGGAATATTGATCGAAGACTTGAAACATGTTAAATTTACAAAGTTATAACTTAAAAATGATAATTACAGCATCTCTGATATCGAGATATGTTAGGTAAATAATCCTCAGCTTTCCATAAAAAATGTAAAATTCCGAGAAAAAAACTAACTCAATCAATAATTACAAAAACAAAAATGTGTGTATGCCGCTGAACTGGGTGCGATATACTACGCACTAGGGATCATTGAAACACTGCCCATCGACCATTATTTTATTTTTTCAGACAGTTTCAGCTCAATAGAGGCAATTCGTTCAATAAAAGTTGATAAACGCTCATCTTATTTCCTAACAAGAATAAGACAACTATTGAGTGTTTTGGTCGAAAAATTATTCAAGATTACCTTAGCATGGGTTCCCTCTCATTGCTCGATTCCGGGGAATGAGAAAGCGGACTCGCTAGCTAAGGTGGGCGCTTCAGAAGGCACACTTTTTGAAAGGCAAATTGCCTATAATGAATTTTTTCACATTCCTCGTCAGGACACACTCGTTAGTTGGCAGCGCATGTGGAGTGAAGATGAGTTCGGTCGCTGGTTACACACGATTATTCCTAAGGTTTCGACGAAAGCTTGGTTTAAGGGATTGAATGTAGGTCGTGATTTCATTCGCGTGATATCTCGGCTTATGTCCAATCACTACAACCTAAACGCGCATCTCTATCGCATTGGGCTCGCAGCAAACAATCTTTGTGATTGTGGCGATGGCTACCACGACATCGAGCATGTTGTCTGGTCGTGTATCCGGTTCCATGCTGCTCGCTCTCAGCTCTCTAGAGCACTGAGAGCAAAAGGCAGACAATCGGATATCCCCGTCCGGGATATCTTAGGTAGCCGTGATCCTGATCTTTTGCTTCATCTATACCTGTTCCTCAGAAACGCCGATGTCAACGTTTAATGATGTTTCCTTCGTTGTGTCCCTGTTTCATATCCCTCCTATCCGATCTATAAACTTTTACTTAGTCGCGGCAATACATACACACACTCTTTACAGATACACGGGCCAAAGGTTGTGCAGTCCACTGATCATTCAACAAGAGCAAAAGGTTGTATCGCTCATGACAACTCTACACGAGCTGATGTTTGCGCCGGCTAGTGACCATTCTATCCTGGATTCCTCGAGTCGAGAAGACGCACCACGCTAGATATGGGGTACAGACTAGGGGGCGTTGCTGATTAATGGTCAGCTGCATCCCAAAAGGAAGTATCCCGTGTCGGGCACAGGTACAGAGCATTGGAGACAGCAACATCACAATTACGAAAACACTTGTAATACTAACCTCGAGCCAACCGCGAGTAATCGGTTACATATTACTAACATAGTTATAAGGCAAACATTGTCGAAATATTGAACTCCCGGCCCCGTCAGGTTGACGCCATATGAGCCTTAATAAAAATATATATTTTGGATAAAAAAAAAAAAAAAACAAAAATTCAATTTTTCGCAAAAGTAATATTTTTTCAAAGAAAAATAACTCGTAAGTTTCAATTTGATTCGATTAAGTGGTTCGAAAAGAATTTTTTGAAAAAGTTGTTTTTGGGAAAGAGTGGAAAAAATAGATTTTTGGACCACCCTAAAATGGAAACGGGCACCCTAATGAAAAAATTAAAATATACGGGTCTAATGTTTTGCGATAAAGAACAAAATGACGAAAATCTAAGAACCACTATATCGGTTTGGCATGGAATGGCTGTATATATATATACAAAATACAATCTTACGTGCATCGCGATGTACAAAGTATTAATGAATGTGTAAAAATTAACGTTAAAAGACATTTCTATAGATCTACACACTTTTACAGGCTTTTCCACATTGTTTTTACAGACTTTTTTTAAAAATCATTTGGCATCACTTCGTTCCACTTTTTATCGAATATTTTCAAATTGCAGGAGTAAACATTTACGTGACTCTGACTTCGCTTGTTTTTATTCCGTTCGGGAAAACGCTATGTCAAAGAAAGGGGACATTAAAAATGCGTTGCTTAGTGAGAGGCTGAGATGCTCTTTCAGAGATGCAAACGTTAATTAAACAATTTACAGAAAAATGTAGTTTGTTCATTTTATAATTTTAATTATTTTTGCCCTTGATAACAATACTCTTTTTATAGTGTTGATTATCATAAGAAAAATAACACTCCTGATCGTTGGATCTCCTTTGACATTTCAATTGGATTTTTTTTGACAGACGTTTTGATTCAGTCCGCACTACCTAGGTAGTAACATCCATGCCTCTCACGCTGAAGGTCACGAGTTCAATTCTCACACCCGACATTCTTCCAAAAATGGAAGTAAAAGTGACGAACCAGCCAAATGAGTTGAAAGTCACTATAATACAGATAAAAAAAAAATTTACCATGAATTTTAAAATCGGTTATATTTTTTGTCGCGTCATTTTAGATGTTAAGTATGCTCAAAACGCATTTTTTAACCCTCCTGTATTCACGTGCAAAATCAAAACTCGTATACTCGCGCACGGTGTCACAGACCGAAAGTTGAGCTTCTCTGTAATATTGCTGTTGTGTATTTTGTAGACTTCATTTGTATTTATTTAAGAGGGAAGAGAGAAGAGGGAAATAAAACTACAGAAAATATGTTTTCCCCGTCTGCATTCAGTTTTAATAGTCATCTAATTCAGCCTCCTCAAAACATAGTGTTTTTTATACTATAACACAAATAACGAAATTCGACTTTTTCCTGTTATTAATTAAAATTATGCAACTGAATATAGTTCATGAAAGTATATACGAGGTATGGCTATTAAATGTCGAGACTGGTTACGAAAAAGGGTTATATTTCAAAAATTACCCTCCCCTTGGATCCTCACACACCTTTCCATAAGTTTTTTTTCCATTGTTCGAAGCAGTACTGAAACTCTTCTTTTGTGAAGGCGTTCAAAAGCCGCATCGCTTTTTCCTTCGCTTCTTCTATGGACTGAAATCGGGTACCCTTCAATACGGATTTGATCTTGGGGAATAGAAAAAAGTCGCATGGGGCTAGATCTGGCGAGTACGGGTCATGTTCGAGCACTGGAATGCCCTTATCGGCTAAAAATTGCTCCACCGACAGCGCGTTATGGGTAGGTGCGTTGTTGTTCGTGTTTTTCGTCACAAATGATTTCCGACGCGCACTACAAACCACGTTCCATTCAAACCACTGCTTCTCGCAAACTACTATAGTGACAAAAACGTGTTTTCATACGTTTATAGCAGACACTTCACGCTACCGAACGCACTATTCGTTGTTCCCCCCACCCCTCTAGGGCGCCCTCCAGGCGCGCAGTCTCGTTATTTAATAGCCATATTTCATGAAGTTGTAGCGTGTTTTTCGGGTCTTTTATGGAAGAGAAGAATGTAACGACCATCTAGATCAGCTATACTCAACCTGCGGCCCGCGGGCCACATGTGGCCCGGCAGGCTTTTCCGGTTGGCCCATCTGGTGTTACTTTATTTTGAACTATTTTTAATATGTAACAATAACGAAAACCTATGAAATCATCACCTATTTTTTTACGTAGGGCTATATCTTTCAGTAATGGTGCAAAGTCAGAAAACAGAACACGGTTTCATGAAATAGAAATAGAAAATGCAGCGTTTTTTAATTTATCGAGTATAAACTAGCTATTTCACAACATTCATGATTCAGAGTTTAGTTAATTTTCCAAATAGCCTTTTTTCTCAAAGCCGAATAAATTGAAGTTTTAAGGCCTCTATAATTCGAACTTGCAGACCGCAGTCTTTCTCAATACTGATTTCAGACAAAGCTGATTTGTTCGATAGAAAGGACAAATGAAAGACTGGTATCCACATAGTGATGTATGTTCGGTGGAGACACTGTGTTGATTTTCACGCCGTCTGGTGGAGAGTGTTTCTTTATTTTTGCACCACATCATTCTTGCATCTGTACTGGAGTGCAAGTTGAAAATTTCGAAAACGATATGGTAACATTTTTGGTGTTACGACAGCAAAGAAAGGCAACGCACTGATTCCTGTAGTGAGTTTTATTCAACTGCTTCAAACTGCAAATTAATTTGGCATTAATTTCAGATAGCATTATCATTTCATTTCCTCACATGGCCCGTTCAATAGGTTGGCCTTTCAATTCACCGTCGAATTTTAGGTTAAATCTAGATCCTAAGTAATTCGTAGGACGTGCCTTGCGGATCTTGCACAGCTGACACTTATAGACCACTGACTTAACAAGCTGACGTAGACTCGAGATGGTAAAGCGCTGGCGCAGTTCGTTAACGATGGTTTCGGTGTTCGCATGTCGATAGCGACGATGATAATCTTCCACCAGAAGTCTCACTGCTCGATGCTATGGTGGCAGGATGAGTGGAAACCGGGCATCGAATTCCAATTCTTTTGCCGCAGCTACACGACTTTGTTGCCTCAGCAAACCATTTTCATCTACTGCGGGCATTAATTGGTACTGCTGTTTCGATCAATTTTTTTTAATGATTCTGAAGTACTTCGTTGTATTTCTGATTGTTTTTTTTTTAAATACGTTTATTTGTCTTTTTGTTTGGTAAAAATTATTTACATGGTTGATTCAATCTCGACTTCAAAATTAAATTTCAACTCATCTATATCAATCCTACCATTACTACTATCAATGAAGGTGATATATGTCAATAACAGTTTCATTATCAAAATTCGTTCATTCGTTTCAAACCCCTCCAACGACGGCCGAAGGAGATTCTCTAAATGGAGTGCGCGTTGTCTACCAGATACCACTAGCAGCTTTTGTTGTAGCACATTGAAAGCATCTCGTACTCTCCGACAGCCAAAAAATTTGTGCTGTATTGTTTCGACACTCGAAGAACAGTGTAAGCAATTTTCATCGTCCGTTCTCCTCATAACGAACATCAGTCGCCGGTGCGAGAATTTTTCGTTTACCCACATGTAAAGAAGACTACGTTGTGAAGGCAATAACTTCCGAACAGCAATATTCTTCCACACACGGGGCCAGGTAATTGCAGGATTTGCTATTTCCACTTTCGTTTTTGCTGTACGTTCTATGAAGAAACGATGGATGAGATTGGCGGAAGGCTGCTCTCGGATTTGGAAGGGGAAGTTTGGATGATGATTAAGGATAAGCTTTAGGCAAGGAAGGTCTGAGGGGGGGACGGTTGTTTGGGAGAGGAAGGAATTGTAATAGGGAAGGGAGCTCATTTCGTGTAGGTGCCGATTGATTAACAGCGCCTTACACTTCATCGCTGGCAATTGAAGGTTGAGACCGCCTTCCTCCTGTCTTCGCGCTAGCTGCTCCATTGGGATGGTTGCACACGCACCACGGAAAAGAAAGCGTCGCATAATGGTTGTCAGTATTGCCACGTGTGCTGCCATTGGAGACAGATTTGCTGCCATGTACCATGTCCGTGATGAGATAAAAACGTTCAACAGTGTTACCTTCTGGTGTAGTGATAAGCTTCTTGAAGAGTGCAACCATACTAGACGCGAAAAATTGGTCACGAGTATGTCCCAATTTGTTTTCACCATACCTCGGACCGAGTTGGTGAAGATTATCCCAAGAATTTTGATAGAACCTACCGTGCGAAGTCACGGTGCAGTGATTGGATCATTCACACATCCGACGTCAATTGCGGTGGTTTTATCTTCATTCAAGCGTGCCCCTGCTATTCTCTCAAAATGCTGGAACAAGCCTCGCATCGCATCAAGCTTTTCGGCACTCGATACAATGGCACTGATGTCATCTGCGTAAGCGATAATTAAATCTGCCCCACACACTTGCTCTAATCGCAGAAGAAGTGGGTGAAGATAGAGCACGAAGAGATGCATCGAGAGAGGGTTCCCTTGTCGGACAGAACGTTGGATTTGGATTGGAGCGGAGAGGTGCCCGTTGATGAGCAAGCGAGAGGAAGAGGCTGCTGCTACACGGGAAAGCAAATTCACCAGTTCTGGGTTGAAACCCAAATCTCGCATCGTAGTAAATAAAAAACGATGATCCACACGATCGAAAGCATGATCGAGATCAAACGAGATCAGCTTGCCTTTTTGTCTGCCCGCCTTCAGCTGTGCAATTCTGTCCTTCAATGCTAACGTTGCTTGGAAAATGTTGTGCTCGCCGTTCGAGCATTTTTGTGAGCGAGTCAAAACACTATGAGCTCGAAGCACATTTTCAAGTCGCTGCTTCAAAACACGCGACAAAATTTTGTAGTCATAGTTGACTAGACTAATTGGGCGGTAGGAACGTGCGCTGTCCCCCGAATCTCGTTTCTTCACCAGCACGATCACCCCATCGACGAAATGGGATGGAAAATTTGACCTGATAGCGTCATTCATAACCAGGTTAAGCTCACGATGTATCACATCGAAAGTTCGCAGAAAAAACTCTTTTGGCAGTCCGTCGGGTCCTGGAGACTTTTTCGATGCGCTTGTGCGGATAGCAACAAGTATTTCTGCCGTAGTGATTTCATACATACAAGCTTCGTTTGCATCATCCTGCTCGGGAATGGTTCTCTCACACTGGAAAGGTCCCCATTCTCCCTCTTCTACATTGCCGGGCGCGTATAGATTACTGAAATACTCGACCATATGGTTCTGTATAGCAGCATAATCATCGATGATTTCATCTCTCTCATTTCGCAGACGCTCGATGGTTGTTTTTCGGCGCACTCGCTCGCCCAGCTGATAAGTCGATAGCGGCTCACCAGCAACGAAGGTTTCGTTGATTCGCACGAACATTTCGGAGAACGCTCGCTGGTGTGTCAGCATCTTTGCTTTTATTCGATTGATGGTGGTGAGCATGGCAGGGTTGTTTTGGTAGCCATCGTACGCATTCCGTAGTAACTGAAAGAGACGATGTTGTTCACGATGGAAGTTATCGAATGCTGTGTTGGACTTCCATCGGAAAAAAGACTTTATTTTAGGCTTTGCGCACGATAGCCACCATTCCATCCACGACCGATAGTTTTGTCGTTGACGAGTCCAAAACTGCCACCGTATTTGGAATTCGTTCATATTTTCAGTGGTCAGTAGATGCGGACGGAGAGACCAAAATCCACGACCATGTGCTCTGTCGGGGAGAGGAAGGCAAATTCTCATGGTGACGGCCTTATGATCCGAAAAACAGCACACATGTACAGCTGTTGATCTCAGCTGTTCTCGGAGACCGTTGCTCACGTAGAAACGATCGAGCCTAGACGAAGAGTTGTGTGTGATGTAAGTATACTCGATCTCTCGTGAACGAAGTCGTTGCCACACATCATGCAGATGTAACTGCTGAACGGTGGCTAGAAGAGCGGGACTCGAATTTTGCCCCGTCGCATCGCATTGACGAATCACGCAGTTGAAATCGCCACCTAAGACGACGTGGTCGGTCCGATGACGAAGGTAATAGGCAATGCTGTTGTTGAAGAACCGCTCTATTTCAGCACGGAGAACGGAACCTGATGGGGCATACACATTACAGAGCGTTGTGTTGTGGACACGGAGGGCGAGTAATCTTCCGTCTAGACTCTTCTCTACATGTGAGAATTTGATGTGTTGTTTTAAAGCTATTGCCGTTCCTCTCCTTGAGTGGTCGACATTACAGACAACGTTGTAGCCAGGCAAGACTAACTGCTCGTTCTCTACCTCCTGCAAAAACACAATATCCAACTCCATTGTGCGAACAAACGTGCGAAGGGCGTTTAGCTTGGTTTGGTTGGTGATGGTATTTATATTGATCGTCCCGATGTTTCAACTGACGTACTCCATTTTATTGGATTTCTTCGTCGGAGATTCTAACTTGTACGTGTTCGGTGAAGATGACGTCTTCTCCGTAGTGACGCATTTTCTTGCCTGGTTGTCTACGCGAGCGTCGGCTGCCATTCGAGCCTTGGGAAGCTTGTGAATTGTCTGTTTCGTTGCCATCGGGTCTACGATGCGACGTGGTGGCGTTCGGGAATGAGATGGGCGATAGCTGGATTACAGCTTGTGTTGCGGATGGTATCGTTGTTGAAGGTGTAGCGGGGGGTGGCATCGTGTTATTTTGTTGTTGTACTGCGGTTTTTGTCCCACTCATTTCAGAGAAATTTGGCTTCAGACGAGTGTTGTCGTAGTGACCGACAGTGAGCGGACTCTTTGTCAAACGTTTTGATGAAGCTGACGATGGTTTACGAAGATTCGTTGGTTTGGTGTGTTGAGGTTTTGTCGGGTTGCCCTTCGTTACGCTAGCGTATGATTGGTCTGCTGCGAGCTTCTGCACCAGCAGTTTCTTGTTTTGTACACATGGAATGCCAATGTGTACAAACTCATGGCAGTGTAGGCACGTTTGCCGTTGCCCCTTATATTTCACCGCAGTCTCTTCTCCCTGGATTGTCACGAGAGAAGGAATGTTTTTCGTAACCACCATCCGAACAATACGAACCCCGGTTTTAATACCACCGAAGTCGCTGTATCGGTCATCCCACAGTAGGTCACGAATACTGACGACCTCGCCGTGCTCGGTGAGAAAATCAGCAATCTGATCATTGGTGACGCTCTCGGGTAGCTCAAGCAAATTTACTTCTACCGCACCGTCCTCCATCGTAACTCGTAGTTTGTATGATTCCCCTTCAAACACGAACTCGTGCTTGTTGTCGTGCTGCTCCACTATTTGTTCAGCAAGTTGGAGGTTGTTGACCTTTACGAAGGTACATGCAAGCCGTCTGCTTGGCTGAAGTTGCAGAACATTCTCACGTGTAAGTCCGAGTTCTTTTCCAACGAACTTATGGATCTCGTCATGAGAAAGCAATTTCGGAAATTGCGAGTAGTCGACGCGAAACGTATTTTCACGACGCGGCATCACGGAATGTGCCGTCGCGGATAGCGTAGATGAAAGAAACCAACAACGTATCAAATAGTCTGTGAACGACTTCCAAAATCTTCTCGTCTGATAAAATCGACTTATCGACTCGGAAGTTGAGCGCTAACTGATCAATGGACCCATGACCGTTTTGTTGAGAATCTCTCTGTTCAAGAACCGCCGTTTCGTCTGGATAGCTTTCTCGTTGGACCAGCTTCATTATCGTCCGTTCAGCGTCGAGCAGTTCAGCTTGTGTAAGGGATCCGCACCGCTTCTGTTCCGGTTTAGAGATGTTGAAGAAGAAACGTAGAACGTAAGCCGTAGTGCGTAACATCCTCTTCCAGGTCGAAAATCGTTCGAAATCCAGCACTGGTTCCATCGCGAAATGAAACAACACCGAAGGTCTAGTATCTTCGGTTGTCACCTCCACTGTTCCAGTCATTTGCGGCTATTTCTCCTCGAGAAGTCGCAGGAAAATCCGGCCCGTTGAACCATTGGCTATCTGGGTGGAAATAAGGTCCTCGGCCCCACTTGGTAGCTTCATCTGCAGGGTTAAGTTTGGACGGTACCCACCGCCATTCGCTGACATCCGTGATCTCCAATATCTCGCCTACCCGATGAGCTACGAAGGGTTTGTAGCGTCGCGGGTCCGACCGTATTCAAGATCTTGCTGTCGAAGAGTCTGTCCAAAGGAAATCTCTTGGAGAACACGACCGGATGATTGTCTTGCACGAATTTAAGAAGACGCGCCCCAAGGACACATGCTTGCAGCGGTTCCAGTTTTCGAACACTTCATCGCTTACTGTTTCATCCCACTGCGTTCCAGCTCGCCACAATACTTGGATAAGCACCTTTCCATGGATTATAAACGGCGCAAGTAATCCCAGGATCGAACAACGATATTACGCACCGCAGTACCTGACGTTTTGTCGGCCGGGTGTCATGGTGCAGAAAGTTCGTAACTTCATCATACATCATACGGGTGGAGAAGCTCAATTCGTCAGAGATTGAGGTCCACAGCATTCCAAGCACGCGATCCACCTGTTCGCCGCAATATAGGTTAAGGTTCTTGCTGTCTATTACCGCTGGTTCTCAGAGTTCCGTTAGGACCCTTTCACTGTTTGATCTCCAGTTTCGTAGATGGAATCCTCCGTTGTGATGAATCAGCCGTACTTCTGCCGAAACCTTCACCGCTTGCGTTTCGGTGCCAAAACTGTCGAGGTAATCGTCGACATAGTGGCTCTTTAAAATTCCTTCGACAGCTCTTGGGTATTGCTTGATGTGTTCCTGGGCATTCACGTTTTTGACGTACTGCGCCGAAGCAGGTGAGCACGTAGCACCGAACGTCGCAACGTCCATCAGGTAGATTTGGACCGGCCCATCCGCAGTATCGCTCCACAGAAAGCGTAATGAGTTTTTGTCATCCTGTATTATACCCAATTGGTGGAACATTTGTTCTATGTCTGCGCTAACAGCAATATAGTACAGACGAAAGCGGAAAAGTACAGCGGGTAAGAGGGTAAGCTGGTCCGGTCCTTTCAGCAGTACACTGTTCAGTGATACACCGGAGGCCTTCGCCGCTGCATCCCAGATGAGTCGCACCTTTCCAGGTTTGTTTGGGTTCGTAACTGCTTCCAATGGTAAAAACCAAGCTTTCCTGGCGTTCGCACTCTCCAATTCAGCCGGCGTCGCTCTGTGTGCATAACCCTTTTCTACGTACTCTTTTATTTGACGACTGATATTCTCACGTAGAGCTGGGTTGCGGTCCATCCTTCGTTATAGACACTGATGCCTTTGCAATGCCATACCGTAGCTGTCAGGTAACTCTATTTTTGTTCCGTCCACAGTAAACCTGTTTCGTAGTGTCGGCCGATACGCTTCGTCGTTTTTTCCAGCATTTCTTGAGCTCGCTGTTCTTCCGCGCTGAGACAGTCCCTTACTGCCTTACTCCACTCTCCTCCACAGCAAAGAACTGTTTAACAGCTTCGTGTAGCTTGTCGTCCCTGTTGCAGCCGCAGATATGGAAGCTGAATCTTTCGTTGACCTGTGAATCTTGACTTCCGTAGACACACCATCCTAATCGCGTTTTGACAGCGATCGGTCCGGATCCATCTCCCTCTCTCGTCTTCAACGGCACTGCCAGCTTCAGGTTGTCTAACCCGATCAGAATTGCTGGTCTAGCGTTATGGTAGCTTTGAATCGGCAACTGCCTCAGGTGAGCAAACCTCTTTGTTGCCCTCTCTACATCGAAGGATTGCATCGGTAAGCCCAAATTCTGTACCGTGCGGGCATTCACTAATTGGTAACGAAGCTGTGGTTCCAATCCCGAAACAGTAATCGTCACCGTCTTTGAATTCTTCTCTACTCTTGACGTAAGCCCGGTCCACCTCAGACAAAGTGGTTGCGAGTCTCCTGCTATGCCAGACCGCCCTCGGCCAGGGTTAATGATGACCCCTCGTCCAAAAAAGCGAAGGTGTTGACCTGGCCCGACTTCCCGTACAACGTTACGGGTAAGATCCGGAACAAAACACCGGAATCCTGGGGCCGATGGGTATTGATATTCGCTAATTGCGTTACTGGTGTCGTTGCTTTCCCGTGCAGCAATGGATGGTGTTTGAACTGACAACCGTTTACGTTGCACTTGCTGCTAATACGGCATGCTCTTCTGTCGTGTCCATCGATCATCGATCATCGTCGCCATCGATCATCGATTGAGAGCGCTCTAAACGCTTGGCACTCGCGAAGCTTGTGACCTTCTTTCTCGCAATGTAAACACCTACTGGTCTTAAGCTGGGTTGTCGTTGTAGTGGCTGTCTCGTCGGCCTTATGTGAATTGACGTACACTTTCGGTTTCTCTCTTGCGGTGTTCTTTCGTGGGTCCGATTCATACAGCACTACGCTTGAAGCGTCTTGCATCACCCCAGTCATATAGTCACTGAATGTTTTCAAATTAACTACAGCACGTCCTCGCTTGTAGCCGGCCCACATCAATTTCTGATCCGCAGGCAACTTTCCGACGAGTTCCTGTAGTAGCGTGGGATACGACAAATGCGCTCTCTCGTTAGCTGCTTCAATATGATCGCACAGCTCTTGAACGACCATCCCGTATTCGATAAGAGCCTTCAGCTTATCTCCTCGAGGGGCGGGCATAGCTCTAATTTTCTGCAGCAAAGCGTTGATAAGCAACTCTGGTCGCCCATATCTCATGCGTAGAGTCTCTATCACCTGCGGTACTGCTGGGAAATACAAGACGACTTCGAACGCTCTCCAGTGCACGGCCTCTCAGGCATCTTTGGAGACGAACCATGTTCTCCCCGTGAGTGTAACCGCATGTCGTCGTCGTATACTCAACATTGGAGATAAATATCGGCCATTCGGCTGGATTGCCTGAGAACGTCGGAAGATCGCGCGCTAAAGATTGACGTGATGTAAGTTGTCGTGGAGTAGGTATCGACTCTCCCTCGTCCTGTTTCCAATCTGGTGGTGGTTCTTCCCAAGAGCTCGGAGGATTATTAGTCGAAGGCTGCTGCATCAGAAGCTGCTGCGTCGGTGGAGTATGCGCTTGAAGCGGCTGTAAAGGAGACTGATACGTTGACTGCTGCATCGGTGCAAATTGTGCTTGAGGCTGGATCGTCGACTGCTGCGTTTCCGGGTACTGCGCTGGGGGCTGCTGTATAGGGAGATAGTACAGTGGATGCTGCTGCATCGGAGGTTGCTGTATATGGGATTGTCGCATAGGTAAATCCTGTACTGAATACTGCATCATCGGATGACGCTGCACCTGTGGATACTGCGCTGGTGGTTGCTGCACATGTGGATACTGCACTGGAGATCGTTGTACCTGATGAGGTTGCCACGGAGTGGACTGTACCGGAAGCTGCTGCGCTGGAATCTTCTGCACCGAAGCAGGCTGCCTTGGAACTTGCATTACCGGTAGATGCTGAGACAACTGATGCTGCGTTGAATTCCGCGGCATCGGCGGAAATTGCACCCGGAAACACTGCATTTGAGGATTCTGCAGAGAAATTTGCTGAAGTGGAGGTACTAACGACTGAGTGGAAGATTGCTGCGTTAACGATGGCAGCGTAGGTTGCTGCACTGATGGCTGCATCACTGAAGACTGAACCGAAGGCGGAGTCATTGATGGTTCCATCCTAGGCTGCTGCATTGCAAGCTGTTTTTCTGACGACTCTGGTATGGGGGGCAATTGAGTTGATACGAGGGAGGAAGGTGTACATTGACTAGTCTGTTTTTGCAAGATAGTATTATTCTTCATTATATTTGAGTGCGCGTGGGCTAAACGCTGCTGCTCGTTTCGGGGAGTTTGCATAGTTGGACATAGTATTGATTGAGAGATATTGCTTTCTTTCGCTTGATCGGTTTGATTTTCAGAGGCATGACACTTACCAGGTGATACGTTAGGATTAGGGTTAGGAGGTAATACGCTAGGAGACGGTACACCAAGTGATTTTGCGCTCTGTCGCGGCAGTCCGTCTTCGCCAGTTGTACCTTCGGTAGTCAGTCCTCCTGTTGGAGGCATTATTGACAAACGATGTACGGTTGAGTGCATCGCTTCCATTGCCATCCGGCACAATTCCAATTATCGCTGTAAGTGAGTCATCTGAGGGACGGTTGGTTCCGACTGCGCTAAACACTGCTCCAATCTGGCTCGCAAATCACGGACCAGATTCATAGTCTCTCGCCGATCCACGTTATCTTCTAGCTTAGGTACTAGTAGGTGGCTTAGGTCTTCGGTAGTGTCGAATGTTGGGATGGTTCGATCTCGAAGAGGGGAACTATGGTGAGGGATGTTAACGTCGGACGGCGCAGCTGAGGGAAATTCCTCGGCAATACCTCCTACTGTCGCATCGGAATTCAAATCAGTGGATTGAAGATTATGCTGCTGGATCTCCGAAGCTGCTGGCATTTGATTTCCGCCTGCCGCGCTAGATTGTGGATTCGCGCTATTTTCAATCCAATCGTTCACTCTTCCGATGCTGTCCGCTCGACTCACTCGACTCACTCGGCTCCTTCTCTCTTCCTCAGCGGCAATCGAAACTTCCAGTAGTTCCTTTTGCTCCTTCAAGAGCTTTTCCAGTCCAATCTCCACTCGTTGTTTCTCCAACTCCTGGCGTTCCCGCAATCTGACCATGCTATCCGTTAAGTGCGATGATGACCGACTAGTGACACTGGCTCTCGACGATGCACGGGAGTGAGGTTTACATCGAATGCATATCCATGCACGATCGGCGATCGAATCGGCGACTCCAGCACAGCTGAAGTGCCACCAAGTATCGCATGCGTCACATTGGACCATATTTTCCGCATCTTCTGGTCTGGTGCATCCAGCACATCCAACCTTTGGTCCGGAAATTGATGGGTTGCTCATCTTGAAATTTTGAAGTTTGTTACGACAGCAAAGAAAGGCAACGCACTGATTCCTGTAGCGAGTTTTATTCAACTGCTTCAAACTGCAAATTAATTTGGCATTAATTTCAGATAGCATTATCATTTCATTTCCTCACATTTCAGTGGCCCGTTCAATAGGTTGGCCTTTCAATTCACCGTCGAATTTTAGGTTAAATCTATATCCTAAGTAATTCGTAGGTTTAATAGTATAATTAGGCTCTAGCGTAATATATTAATATAAGTAATTTTACCTTATCTAGTTCGTAAGTAGGTTTAGAACTAGATTATAAGTTTTTATCAAATTTCACCTGAATGCTACTATACTTTATTATTCTGACTATTTCACTACACGTTAGTTCTCCTGTTGTTTTGGTTTGTTATGTTCATTTTTCCTACAGCTTCTATACGTCACATCATCGCTGCTGACAGCTTATCATTGGAACGGTAGAACCGATTGAGACAGGGTGGCCAGCTCGACGGTACCGTCAACATTTGGGGAGCAAGGATTCGAGCGTTAACATCTCTTTGCCGGTTGAGAGAAGTGGTATTACAATTACTTTCAAAAGATAAAAAGTGTATAAGTGATGTTTGTTAATTATTGACCTAATTTTTCACAGCTTTAAAAGCCAACAAATGAAATCTCAAAAATCTATAAGTTTTGGTGAAATCATAAGAACTCAGTAGATGATGCATGTCGTCGGATGGCCGTGAAAGTAGTATAAATATCGTGCTTACCCTGGCTGGTTTCAGTTTCTGTATTGCTACCATGTTGAACGAACGTGCAGAGCTTGCACAAGTTAAGCATAAAAAATATTAAAAATATAACATATATTCACATAACGGTATGAAAACCAACGAGTTTGATGCGAGTTTTCATACAGATATGTGGAGATTGTAGCGTATAATTGAATCACACGTACAAATTGTTGAATTTATGGTGGAAGAGAGATTCTGTAAATTTGGAAGCGTGTTCGGATTTATTGGTGTAATGATGATGATGTTTTGAATTATAGAGGCTCTCTCAGATTCTCAGACTTCCTCAGTTAATACGCCTCTAACCTTAAAAAAGGCCAATTTGGAAAACTAAATAAAACATTCGGCCTTGACAAAGACCATTTGGAATGCTGCCGCTGTCGCTGCCAAATGGTCACTAGCAAGATGACTAATAAATCGCAAGATGACTAATAAATAAATAAAATTTAATGCTGACATTCCGATCGATCAATTAATTTTCCGTGATACCGAGCATTGTTTCAGGGTTTAAAATGTCATCAAAGTGCAACGCATTTGAAGCCGGGTGTGAAAAAGCTATTTTCAGCAGTGAGTGCTGTGTTCTTCTGTGGAAACTGGAAGTTTGCGAAACATTCGCAAACAATGAAACCTCTCCTCTCAGTGCTACCAAATATTTGTGCTAAAAACAGGAAGTGGGTTATATCTATGGTATAACCGCCAGGGTGACGTAGGACTATCGTTGATTTAGAGATCATTTGTTTGAAGTTGAATCTGAATTCATTCTGAATGAATAAATATTTAGAGAACTTCGAAAACGAGAGCATTACGTTGGAGGCAAAAGGTTTTATGCATCCAATATTGGATACGGAAATATCCTACTGATGGGGAAGAATAATCTTCAGAAGCTATCCTGTTGATTGCGATTGATTGAAAAATCACAAAACCAAATGTATTTGGTCACAGTGTTACATGGATAGAAAACATTAAAATAAACTCTTTCACATGAATGTAATTTTAAATTCCCAGAGGAACTGGCAGATTATTTTCAGTAACGATTAGATATTTCCAGATTTTCCTCGATACTGGAAGCCCACCAGTGGATAATGCTAACTCGATAACCATCTGTTAATAGCATTTGATTGAAACATATTTGGTCACAGTATTACATGGATAGAAAACATCAAAATAAACTCTTTCACATGAATGTAATTTTAAATTCCCAGAGGAACTGACAGATTATTTTCAGTAACGATTAGATATTTCCACATTTTCCTCGATACTGGAAGCCCACCAGTGGTTAATGCTAACTCGATAACCATCTGTTAATAGCACTTGATTGAAAAATATTTGGTCACAGTGTTACATGGATAGAAAACATCAAAATAAACTCTTTCACATGAATGTAATTTTAAATTCCCAGAGGAACTGACAGATTATTTTCAGTAACGATTATATATTTCCACATTTTCCTCGATACTGGAAGCCCACCAGTGGTTAATGCTAACTCGATAACCATCTGTTAATAGCACTTGATTGAAACATATTTGGTCACAGTGTTACATGGATAGAAAACATTCAAATAAACTCTTTCACATGAATGTATGTTTAAATTCCCAGAGGAACTGGCAGATTATTTTCAGTAACGATTAGAAATTTCCACATTTTCCTCGATACTGGAAGCCCACCAGTGGTTAATGCTAACTCGATAACCATCTGTTAATAGCACTTGATTGAAACATATTTGGTCACAGTGTTACATGGATAGAAAACATTCAAATAAACTCTTTCACATGAATGTAATTTTAAATTCCCAGAGGAACTGGCAGATTATTTTCAGTAACGATTAGATATTTCCACATTTTCCTCGATACTGGAAGCCCACCAGTGGTTAATGCTAACTCGATAACCATCTGTTAATAGCACTTGATTGATACATATTTGGTCACAGTGTTACATGGATAGAAAACATTCAAATAAACTCTTTCACATGAATGTATTTTTAAATTCCCAGAGGAACTGGCAGATTATTTTCAGTAACGATTAGATATTTCCACATTTTCCTCGATACTGGAAGCCCACCAGTGGTTTATGCTAACTCGATAACTACCTGTTAATAGCACTTGATTGAAACATATTTGGTCACAGTGTTACATGGATAGAAAACATTCAAATAAACTCTTTCACATGAATGTAATTTTAAATTCCCAGAGGAACTGGAATATTATTTTCAGTAACGATTAGATATTTCCACATTTTCCTCGATACTGGAAGCCCACCAGTGGTTAATGCTAACTCGATAACCATCTGTTAATAGAACTTGATTGAAACATATTTGGTCACAGTGTTACATGGATAGAAAACATTCAAATAAACTCTTTCACATGAATGTATTTTTAAATTCCCAGAGGAACTGGAATATTATTTTCAGTAACGATTAGATATTTCCACATTTTCCTCGATACTGGAAGCCCACCAGTGGTTAATGCTAACTCGATAACCATCTGTTAATAGAACTTGATTGAAACATATTTGGTCACAGTGTTACATGGATAGAAAACATTCAAATAAACTCTTTCACATGAATGTATTTTTAAATTCCTAGAGGAACTGGCAGATTATTTTCCGGATCTTTCTCGATGCTGAATGGCATCCAAACGGAGAGAATTCCGTGCGTGTATGTGTGTGTAGCGGCTGCTTCGATGGTCATCTTCTCTTCTCCTGAAGGATTGGCTTCTCTGTGCTCCTCACAGTTTTAAACAAACTGCTTGCGTTTCAGGGCAGATCTCGATCCTTTGCCGTCCAGCACCCTCAGCAACGATGTTGCTTGTCGATGTCCTCACGAAAAATGAAGTATGCTTTTTGTGCGTGATTGAATCGAGAGAAGGCGTGGTTTACGATGGCAATTTGGAAGACAAACTAGAGGGGAATGAACTCTCTGAGCTCGGAACTTTCGGCGACTGAGCAATAATCGATTGCGGGCGCATACAACATTGGATACGGAAATATCCTACTGATGGGGAAGAATAATCTTCAGAAGCTATCCTGTTAATTGCGATTGATTGAAAAATCACAAAACCAAATGTATTTGGTCACAGTGTTACATGGATAGAAAACATTAAAATAAACTCTTTCACATAAATGTAATTTTAAATTCCCAGAGGAACTGGCAGATTATTTTCAGTAACGATTAGATATTTCCACATTTTCCTCGATACTGGAAGCCCACCAGTGGTTAATGCTAACTCGATAACCATCTGTTGATAGCATTTGATTGAAACATATTTGGTCACAGTGTTACATGGATAGAAAACATTAAAATAAACTCTTTCACATGAATGTAATTTTAAATTCCCAGAGGAACTGGCAGATTATTTTCAGTAACGATTGGATATTTCCACATTTTCCTTGATACTGGAAGCCCACCAGTGGTTTATGCTAACTCGATAACCATCTGTTAATAACACTTGATTGAAACATGTTTGGTCACAGTGTTACATGGATAGAAAACATTCAAATAAACTCTTTCACATGAATGTATTTTTAAATTCCCAGAGGAACTGGCAGATTATTTTCCGGATCTTTCTCGATGCTGAATGGCATCCAAACGGAAAGAATTCCGCGCGTGTATGTGTGTGTGTGTGTGTGTGTAGAGGCTGCTTCGAGATCTTCCCGGGGAACCGTTTGTGGCATCACTCTCCTCCTGATGGATTCCCTTCTGGCCTAAGGTGCACAAACAGGCTCTTGGTGACACCGTTCATCCGCGCTTTCATGATAAATGAAGAGCTTCACCACAACAGCGACAACATGCTCCAATCGCTGTTCAATTAGAACTGAGTGGATTTCCGAGCGGCGCTCGCTTATATACCGATTGGTGATTTCAATAGCCTGTTTTGAAAGCAAATTTAAGACTATTGAAACAAGTTTTTGGATCAGAAAGTAACAAGTATAGACATTTTATCTTTCGAATGAAGTGTTTATCATACCATTTCGTTCAGTTGTTTAGGAGCTATTAACACTCAAAATCTCGGTCTCCGGCGTAACGCTTTCGTTTTCGAAACTTTGATTTTACAGCCCGGTATAGAAATGAAAGACGTATTCCTACGTCAAAAGTTTCATTCTTGAATTACTATAATGTTTGTTTTTCGGCATTCATAATTCCTACGTTAACAATGCGGTCGAGTCTTAGACACAAGCGGCCCGCGACACCATGACCACCACGTGTTTGTGGCCCATCTGAAAAAAAGGTTGAGTACCGCTGATCTAGATAATTACCAGATATTAAAGGTTCTGGAATATGAAGTTTACATATTACTAATATTCTTTGTCTCTGTTTTCTTGGTAAACTGAGATTTGATTCTTTTTTTAGATTGGGCATAACAAAATATATAAAAAGATTACTAGAAACTTCCTTTTCTTTTCTTTTTTTTTCAATAACCATAAGCCACCGATTAGTTTATAGTTCACTGTTTATTTTTTTTTGTTATTCTTTATTAAAGAGACTTTCAGCCTCCTGGGCTGGTTCGTCTCTATAAAAGAAACGGTATAGACAGTACCGTGAGTCGTATAAAGACATTACATTACATGTTAAACAATTTAAAAACAGTTTTACAATAACACTTATAACATTTGATTTTTGTTTTGCTTCGTTGCTCGATGGCGTGATTTCTCTTCGGATCTTCAGCGAGGATGTTCATCTGCCATGGCATCAGGCCAGAGAAGAGAAACCCGCTCCATTTGAAGATGTCGACCGTTCTTGTTCCCCTAATCGTGAAGGGGAAGGAACAAGGATCTTCATAATGGCTCCGCTGTTTGTGGTTCACAAAGTTCAAGTAAATATCGGCATCTTTGAGTCGATCGATTCGGTTGATGATCAATTTTCCGACCAACAGTTGCTCGTGCGACCCGACAGTTAGAAAAAGGTGTTCAGTGTTATCGGAGTAACCGACTTCGTGGGAACCGGACTCAGAATTCAATTCATCGACGATGACTTAGGTCCACTGCATGATGGTTGAAGTCCCGCGTCCATCGGCGAACGAGCGTTTCCGCCCCTGTGCGTCCCGAACTCTGCTGCATGTCTCATCTTCAGATCGCGGCGAGGTATGCCTGAGGTTGTCCGACGAAACCGGTTGGGCTATAGCGCATCGGCGGGCCCCGACTATCCCTACCGGAGAGTTGAACGCCGCTATGTTGGACGATGTGTATGTAGATGTGTTGATCTTGGTTATGCATATTAGGAAAATGTTTTATTTTTTCGGTTTTGTCGAAGGCCGAGGGCCAAAAAAGGAGGTGTTTCGATGAGCGTCTGGCGGCAAAGTGAACTGTTTATCTGCAGGCAGCGGTCTTCGACGGATGTTTTTAGGCGTTTGACTAAGCTGGGATTCCGGTTTGCGTTTTTTCGGGGCGCTGTGGAAGCGGTTGCGTTGTTTATTGGCTTGGTGGAGCGATGTACTGGCGTGGGCGGAGAAGGATTATCATTGAAAGTGGCGTTGGGTTCTTCGGAATCAGAATCGAAATCGGCGTCGAAGCGATAGTCTAGACTTTGGGCTGCCTGTTTTTTTTGAGATAGTTTTTGGTATTCGAGTGGTTCTGGTTGGCGAATTAGGGCTATTCCTCGGAAACGGAGAACTTGGTTTGTTGTGCTGCGCTGCACTGACGGGAGGCGAGGCTGTGTTCGCTGGATCTACATTTTCTGCAGAACAAGAGCTGCTGGCATTTAGGTCCCTCCGCAGGAATCTCGTGATTTTCCGAACAGTTCCCGCCTGTTGCCGTCTCTTGCCTGAATTTCACTTTAGTGTGACCAGCATTTAAAGCATTGCATGGGTGAGGGGTAGTAAGGTCTCGTCCTGACACGCAAATAGCCGAAATTAATAAATTCCGGAGTGTACGTACTGTTTACAGTAAGCACTACAGTTGGAGTGTTCTCAAAAGAGGTTGGGCCGGCCCGCCGTTTTATTCTTCTCGCGCTTGATATCTTTTGATCCTGGAGGTAGCTCACGATTTCCTCCTCGGACATGTTGATGGTCTGTCCACAACTTACAACGCACTTTGAACAATTGAAATACTGGTGGTAGGTGAGTCTCACCCTTGTTTCGTGAGCTAACTTGTTCAATTCCAGTAATCTCGCCGCCTGTTTTTGACGTAGAACTACGTCTTTCATTAAGGGTGCCAAATCAGAAAACAGGTAACGTTTTTATGAAATAAATTTAACGTTGATAACTATTTTTGCCGCAAACGGATTTTGGCGATTTACATACCAAACGAATCGGAAATTCCCTAAGATTTGTTTGATATACTATACATTACAATCCCATAGTGTGTAAATGGTTAAAACTCATGAAAACTATAAGCGTTTCCATTTTCCCATACATTTGTTCTGTTCATTTGTGTACTTTCCCGAACAGAGCTGTTAATAACGAGCAACTTATGGACGAGCAACGAAGGGGAAATCGTAAGACTTAAAGTCTCCGCGAACAAAGGAAAAGAAGAAGAACGAAGGGGAATATTTGCCTAGAGTATAAACAGTGGATCTCGCTGAGGCAAACTTTCATTCTTCGTGAGGACACCGACTGTACAACATCGTTGCTGGGCGAGCTGGACGGTGAGGAGTGGAGGAGTAATACGAGGAAGAAGTAAAGTTTTCCAAGAGCCTTTTTAAAGGTTAGAGACGAATGAACTAAAGAAGTTGAAAGTCTCACATGTCTTAGTTTCGGATTGAGCTGTGGACGCGACCAAATTACTGACTCACTTATGTCTCTAGCATTGCAATAATTGCATCAGACTGACGCCATTGCATTGAGGTTCTGAGCTACGCAATTTTGTGGGGAATCATTAAGCTAGGCTATCATCAGCTCACCAAGAAAATAAATGTTCTGGAATTTTGTTTGTGATTTGGCTTCGCATGACGGTAGCAGAACTCTCTCCACAAAGGATGACAACTAAGCTGATCTAGACCGGCAATATTAATAAAATGGGCTTCTGTTGAGAAGAACGCAAAACGGAGATAAGTGTGTGCATATTTAATTGCTTCAAGCCATCGATGTATAGATATTTGTGTGTGTGTGTGTGTGTGTGTGTGTACCTGTGTGCGTTTTAACGTATTGCGCTGTTGCGGATAAACATGTCAATCCGAACGTGGCGTCAAGAAGGGGAGATAGCGGGAGGGAAATATTTGCGCTCAGCCTTTTTCCAAGCAGTTGACATTGTTCGTTTTCCGTCATCATAAAAGCTTCGTTGGTGCACTTGACATTGCAGCAATGCATTGAACTGACGCTATGGTGAAGCAGGTGTTAAGGTTGTGCACCAAAAAATTATTTGGGAATACCAAGTTATTCAATAAATTATAATAAGTTATTGATTTATTTGGGTTCGCGTGCCAGTTGCAAAACTCCTTTCAACTAGGATTGCATTTGCGCTAATCTTGATAGTAATGAAGCAGTGCTATTCTTTTCGAGGTTGTTGAGATTAACAGAAAGAGTTTATTTCGTTTATTTAATCACCAAGAATGTAATTTTTTTTTTTTTATCCAAAATATATATTTTATTAAGGCTCATATGGCGTCAGCCTAACGGGGCCGGGAGTTCAATATTTTGACAATGTTTGCTTAGACTATGTTAGTAATATGTAACCGATTACTCGCGGTTGACTCGAGGTTAGTATTACAAGTGTTCTCATAATTGGTATGTCGCAGTCTTCGATGCTCTGTACGTGTGCCCGACACGGGATACTTCCTATTGGGATGCAGCTGACCATTAATCAGCAACGCCCCCCTAGTCTGTACCCCATATCTAGCGTGGTGCGTCTTTCTCGACTCGAGGAATCCAGGATAGAATGGTCACTAGCCGGCGGAATCATCAGCTCGTGTAGAGTTGTCATGAGCGGTACAACCTTTGGCTCTTGTTGAATAATCAGTGGACTGCACAACCTTCGGCCCGTGCATCTGTAAAGAGTGTGTGTATGTATTGCCGCGACTAAGTAAAAGTTTATCGATCGGATAGGAGGGATATGAAACAAGGACACAACGAAGGAAACATCATTAAACGTTGACATCGGCGTTTCTGAGGAACAGGTATAGATGAAGCAGAAGATCAGGATCCCGGCTACCTAAGATATCCCGGACGGGGATATCCGATTGTCTGCCTTGTGCTCTCAGTGCTCTAGAGAGCTGAGAGCGAGCAGCATGGAACCGGATACACGACCAGACAACATGCTCGATGTCGTGGTAGCCATCGCCACAATCACAAAGATTGTTTGCTGCGATCCCAATGCGAAAGAGATGCGCGTTTAGGTTGTAGTGATTGGACATAAGCCGAGATATCACGCGAATGAAATCACGACCTACATTCAATTCCTTGAACCATGCACTCGTCGAGACCTTAGGGATAATCGTGTGTAACCAACGACCGAATTCATCATCACTCCACATGCGCTGCCAACTTACGAGCGTATACTGACGGAGGATGTGGAAAAATTCATTATAAGCAATTTGCCTTTCAAAAAGTGTGCCTTCTAAAGCGCCCACCTTAGCTAGCAAGTCCGCTTTCTCATTCCCCGGAATCGAGCAATGAGAGGGAACCCATGCTAAGGTAATCTTGAATAATTTTTCGACCAAAACACTCAATAGTTGTCTTATTCTTGTTAGGAAATAAGATGAGCGTTTATCAACTTTCATTGAGCGGATTGCCTCTATTGAGCTGACGACTGTCTGAAAAAATAAAATAGTGGTCGATGGGCAATGTTTCAATGATCCCTAATGCGTAATATATCGCACCCAGTTCAGCGACATACACGGAACAAGGAAGCCAGTGGACCCGTTTATGAATGAACCATCAGTAAAGAACATTTTATCAGATCTAACTTAAAATATCGGCGGAATAGAATCGGAGCGTAGGTGATCTGGGATTCCATGGATTTTTTGTCGCATGGACAGATCAAAAATGACAGAGGAATTGCAGAAGTATTGGAAGCAAACTTGGTTGGAGATGCCTGGTGAAGGGTGCACGTCGTGTGTAAGGTACTCATGGTATGAAGACATAAAACTTGACTGAGGAGTCAGTTGGAGTAGATTTTCGAAGTTATCAATTACCAATGGATTCATGATCTTGCAACGGATGAGAAATCTGTAGGATAATTCTGTGAACCGAAGAGTAAGCGGGGGTACTTCTGCCAAAACTTCGAGACTCATCGTATGTGTCGAATGCAAACACCCCATGGCTATACGCAAGCAACGATATTGTATTCTCTCCAGCTTGAGAATATGAATCCTGGCAGCTGATCGGAAGCAAAAACTGCCATATTCTAACACTGATAATATCGTTGTTTTGTACAACTAAGAATGTAAATGTCGTTCTGGAATTTTGTATGTAATTGGGTTTCGCATGTCAATAGCAAAACATTCTCTACTAAGGATGATAACTGCGCTTATTTCGAGCATGTATTGTTCTGTGAGGACAAGAATGAATCATCAAACAATAATCGTCAAATGATGCTACAAGAAAAAAATATTTCAGGGCGACCAAACTGGTAGAATGGTTATTTTTTAAATTATTTTTTAAAATAATATTCGCAGTTATAAACAAACGACTTAAATTAAACTACAGCGTAGTTCTACGTCAACAATGCGGTCGTGTCTTGGACACAACCTCCTATAATTTTTGCTGCGCACCTTTAGCGCGTATGCCACGCTGTCTCCTTCGGGAAAAGCACCTTCAATTTCCCCTGCCCAGTTTTCAATAGACTTACGGATGAGGAAGGGCGCGATGGGGAGCGCCTTGTCCTTGCCATTGTCATCCACGCCAGTGATCCGCAGTACGATAAACTCTCCGCCGGGGTCCATATAAGCCGGTACAGTTGCTCCCGAAAAGCTACCGTTAATAGTGCGGTGTTTTCCCCCGCCATTGTGGCCTGGGTGCGGGGCCGGGGGTACCCGCCATCGCGGCGGCCAGCTGCCGCTTACTCACTACCAATCAGAAAAGCACAACATTTTACGGCGGCAGTAAAAAGACCGACCGATCACTTGCGCTATGAGTTCAATACTGAGTTTACTGTTTACAATTTTTACACTAGTGAAATTCTTTCACAATTGTGTATATGTGTGACTATTGTATTTAGCGAATAACTATACGAAAGTCAAACATTTCTATTTTACTTTTGCACGTATTTGATTTTGTGAAGACATTATAAAATATTTGAAGACATTTTAGTATTTTAACTATTGACCAAAAATATCGTCAACAGAAGTAGGTCTTTTGTCTCAGTGACATTCGTTCGCTTTTTAATCAGTTTTTCTTGATTTTTTCCGACGTCTGTTCAGTTTATTCTATATGCTTGTGGATCTTCTGCTTGGAAAAGTGCAGCGCAGCACAACAAACCAAGTTCTCCGTTTCCGAGAAATAGCCCCAATTCGCCAACCAGAACCACTCGAACACCAAAAACTATCTCAGAAAAAACAGGCAGCACAAAGTCTAGACTATCGCTTCGACGCCGATTCCGATTCTGATTCCGAAGAACCCAACGCCATTTTCAATGATAATCCTTCTCCGCCCACGGCAGTACATCGCCCCACCAAGCCAATAAACAACGCAATCGCTTCCACAGCGCCCCCGAAAAAACGCAAACCGGAATCCCAGTTTAGTCAATCGCAGTCCACTTTGCCGCCAGACGCTCATCGGAACACCTCCTTTTTTGGCCCTCGGCCTTCGACAAAATCGAAAAAATAAAACATTTTCCTAATATGCATAACCAAGATCAACACATCTCCATATACATCGTCCAACACAGCGGCGTTCAGCTCTCCGGAAGGGATAGCCGGGGCCCGCCGATGCGGACACTATAGCCCAACCGGTTTCGTCGGACAACCTCCGGCATACCTCGCAGTGATCTGAAGATGAGACATGCAGCAGAGTTCGGGACGTACAAGGGCGGAAACGCTCGTTCGCCGATGGATTACGCGGGACTTCAACCATCATGCAGTTGACCTAAGTACCATCATTGTCATCGCCGATGAATTGAATTCTGAGTCCGGTTCCCACGAAGTTTTTCTAACTGTCGGGTCGCACGAGCAACTGTTGGTCGGAAAATTGATCATCAACCGAATCGATCAACTCAAAGATGCCGATATTTACTTGAACTTTGTGAACCACAAACAGCGGATCCATTATGAAAATCCTTGTTCCTTCCCCTTCACGATTAGGGGAACAAGAACGGTCGACATCTTCAAATGGAGCGGGTTTCTCTTCTCTGGCCTGATGCCATGGCAGGTGAACATCCTCGCTGAAGATCCGAAGAGAAAGCACGCCATCGAGCAACGAAGCAAAACAAAAATCAAATGTTATAAGTGTTATTGTAAAGCTGTTTTTAAATTGTTTAACATGTAATGTAATGTCTTACGTCTCACGGTACTGTCTATACCGTTTCTTCTATAGAGACGAACCAGCCCAGGAGGCTGAAAGTCTCTTTAATAAAGAATAAAAAAAATAAACAGTAAACTATAAACTAATCGGTGGCTTATGGTTATTTTTTACAGTTACAGTTTCGGGGATATTTTTTTAATAATGAACAATATCGACAAGAAAACAAGAAAAGGAAGTTTCTAGTAATCTTTTTATATATTTTGTTATGCCCAATCTAAAAAAGCATCAATTCTCAGTTTACCAAGAAAACAGAGACAAAGAATATTAGTAATATATAAACTTCATATTCCAGAACCTTTAATATCTGGTAATTATCTAGATGGTCGTTACATTCTTCTCTTCCATAAAAGACCCGAAAAACACGCTACAACTTCATGAAATATGGCTATTAAATAACGAGACTGCGCGCCAGGAGAGCGCCCTAGAGGGGTGGGGGGAACAACGAATAATGCGTTCGGTAGCGTGAAGTGTCTGCTATAAACGTATGAAAACACGTTTTTGTCACTATAGTAGTTTGCGAGCAACAGTGGTTTGAATGGAACGTGGTTTGTAGTGCGCGTCGGAAATCATTTGTGACGAAAAACACGAACAACAACGCACCTGCCCATAACGCGCTGTCGGTGGAGCAATTTTTAGCCGATAAGGGCATTCCAGTGCTCGAACATGACCCGTACTCGCCAGATCCAGCCCCATGCGACTTTTTTCTATTCCCCAAGATCAAATCCGTATTGAAGGGTACCCGATTTCAGTCCATAGCAGAAGCGAAGGAAAAAGCGATGCGGCTTTTGAACGCCTTCACAAAAGAAGAGTTTCAGTACTGCTTCGAACAACGGAAAAAACTTATGGAAAGGTGTGTGAGGAGCCAATGGGAGTATATTAAAGGGGAGCATATCGTTGTACCGTAATTTTTAAAATATAACCCTTTTTCGTAACCAGTCTCGACATTTAAAAGCCATACCTCGTATATACTTTCATGAACTATATTCAGTTGCATACTTTTAATTAATAACAGGAAAAAGTCGAATTTCGTTATTTGTGTTATAGTATAAAAAACACTCTGTTTTGAGGAGGCTGAATTGGATGACTATTAAAACTGAATGCAGACGGAGAAAACATATTTTGACGTAGGACTACGTCTAACCGGAAGATATAGGGTGTGAAATGAAAATCTAGGCACTGAACAAGTAGGAAAAAATGCAAGGAACGCTTATAACTCGAGCATTTCTCAATAGATCGCAAAGGTTTTTGCATCAATTGATAGGAAATATATCTACGCGTCTATCATAACGAATAAAATTTCATTTTTCTTGAGATAAATAATTGAATAATTGTGAAATATCAAGCATTGTTCAAATGCAAAAATGTGCCCATTTTTGATTGGTCCCTTTTGTGCTCCTCAAATCGTACCGACCAAAACGGGCAACCAGAGCAGCAGCGAAATACAATGAAGCACGATTGGAAAGGAAAAAGAAAAAATATGAACGAAACATTGGTCGCAGTCTCACACATGCGTAATTCTCGAGCCAGCCAGTCAGCTTAAAAATCCCCGCTCCGCTGCCGTAACGATCATTCTTTGTGTGGACACCGACTGGACAACATCGTTGCTGGACGAGCTGGACGGCGAGGGATCGAGTGTCTTTCTCAAGGCAAGAGGGTGGAGGTGGTAGCGCTGGAGTAAAGTTTTCAAAGGGCCTTTCTCAAGGCTAGAGACGAATGAACTGCAAAAGTTTAAAGTCTCTATAATACAAGACCTTCCTTCCTTCCGTAACGATCATTCTCATCCAAACCGTACACCACATCGTTTCGCATCACATCACATCAACAAACCAACACAAGCAGCCATGTCTGGATATGGCAAAGGAGGAAAAGTGAAGGGAAAGGCAAAATCCCGCTCGAACAGTGTTGGTCTCCAGTTCCCCGTATGTGTATCCGCCAATTGCTCCGCAAGGGTAGCTAGGCCGAGCGCGTTAGTACCAGTGCACCAGTCCACCTAGCCGGCGTTTTATAGTTTCGGCCGCCGAAGTGATCGAGTTGGCTGGCAAAGCTGCTTGCGACGATAAGAAAACCCGCATTAGGAACAGACCACATTCAGTTCGGTGGACATCAAGACAACAACAGGCAGTTGCAGCGAGTGGCGAGTGGCAAACGCAATCGCAAAACGGCATCAGGTAGCAGAAGAAAAAAGTTTGTTCTTTATATGTAAAAGTTGCCCAATGCGCAAACTCGGTTGAGCGAAGGAATCAACCGTAATGAGTCTGGATTGGCACTTTACAGATTTGAAGTAGAAGCGTCGCAAGAATCAGCCTAACCTCGAACAAACTGAATTCACTGCCTTCGCACTAATTCCCTACGGAACCGGCCACGAACGGAAGCTAATCAGAATGATTCCTTTCAATAAATTGAACTGACTGCCTTCGCACTAATTCCGTACGGAACGAGTAACGAACGGGAGCTGGACAATCTATCGAATACCAACTAAGCGGGAGGATCAACGAGTACAAGATCTTCACGAACTCCGAGCGCAAATTATACAATTATTACTGCGAACTTAGGATCGTTCACACGTTTCGCTCCTATCGTATAGTATTTGCTTCTGTCTGTCTTTCGATCGTTTATGATATTGAAATTCAATTCTTTTGATTTCTTACATTATACAAACTGCTTTGGTGGCAAATCCAGAACAAGGCGGCATCGAGGGCATTGGAAACATTCCATAAAACATGGCGCTTATCAGGGCCATTAAATCTTTCAAAAAAGAGTTTACGAAAAATGCATTCTAAAATGTTATCCAAAATAATAATAAAACACACAAATTGATTTTTTCACAATTTGTTTGCCAGAATATGATGAGTTTGAGAATTTGGCAGTTGTACTGAGCGTATTGATGGTTGGAGACTTTCTCGATTATTCAATTCTTAAATTGCTTCCAGATTGAAAGTACATTAATTTACATTCGACATTTAGCTAATTGGACGGACCTGTAATGCGACATATTTAGTTGGACATTTTTGTAAACATGGAGTTCGGGGTCCAAGTTATGACCCAACATGTCCCAAGCTGGATGGGATAAAATTTTCCAACTGTGAAAGCTGTACCACTGTCATCGCAAATGTTTAATTACAGGTTAAAATCGCCTCCAATGCGACACTGAGTGGTGCTTCGGCATATCGCATTAAATGTAATTTACAGTACAACATGTCCCAAGCTGGATGGGAAGAAATTTTCCAACTGTGAATCCTGTGGCAAACGCAATCGCTAAACAGGAAGGTTTAGCCGAACAAGATGGGTATATCGAGTGATAACAAAACAATAAACTCTTTAGATTAAAGATGGTTTTGTGGTCCTGAAAAGGACCCTTTTTAGTGTTTGCTTTCGAATCAGCAGTCGGAAAACGCTCTTTATTTGGAGCTGGTATACTTCTTCATCGCTTTGGTACCTTCGGAAACCGCATGCAAGTTCACCGGGCAGCAACAGACTGATTGCGATCTGAATTTCCTCGCCGTAATGGTTGTCTTATTGTAGTGGGTCAGACGCGGGGCTTCCGCTACGATACGCTCAAAGATGCATTGACGAAGCTCATGACGCTCATCGCCTTCGATGAGAAACCGGTGTCGGGATGATCCGGATGCAGCACCTTATGATGTAGATAGCATATGATTCCTTCTCCTCCTTCTTGTCGGTTTCCGAGATATTCTTCTGCGCCGTGCCGAACTTTTTGGCGGCTTTTCCATTATTCCACTAGTCTTCGGTACCTTCGTGTTTGTTAGAAACAACTGCATGTGAATCCAACGAGCGAACAAATAGTAATGAATGTATTTTTTTGCCATCGCTGCCTTTTAACGCTCATTCGTTCGTCTCGTTGGACTCGCCCCTTTGGCTGAGTCTGCTGATTTATCTCTATCCTGTGAGCGTGTACCGCCAAAGTACAAAACGCGCGGACCCGCAGAAAAATATATCATTCTCTTTCAAACCGTAAATCAGTTCGATTGTATGGCATCGTTTCACATCACATCGCAACAACGGATTGGTGCCGGAGCACCAGTATACCTAATAGCGGTTATAGAATTTCGCCCGCCGGAGTGATCGAGTTGGCGTTCGAAGCTGCTCAAGACAATAAGAAAACCCGCCTACAGAACAGAGCACATTCGGTTCGGTGGCAACAACTAGTTTCAGCGAGTGGCAAACGCAATCGCAAAACGGCAGCAGGTAGAAGGAAAAAGTTTGTTTATACAGACTGCTTTGGTGGCAAAACCAGCCACCGTAAAACACGGCCTTTTTCAGGGCCATTAAACCTTTCAAAGAAGAGTTATTAAAAGTTTTTCACAATAAATTTCACAATGCATTCTAAAGTGACATAATATGACATATAATATAAACCGATTTATTTTGTTTATGCTTGTTCTTGAGCTTATTGGTGGCTGAGGTCTTTTAAATTGATCATTCAGTTTTCACAAATCCATACATGGTTTCCGAATTAAAAGTGGCTTCAAATTACAACACATTGTATGCAGGATGGCATGAACGAAATTTCTCGGTAGCAAGAACTGCTTTCTTTGGTTGATAACTGATGTTGAAAATTGACGGACGTTACATCTGCATTGTATAGAAAAATAACTAAGGAGCAACATGATGAGCTATGTATTTCCTGCTGCTCTGTTCTTATTTTAAAGGACTTTAATCCGAAGGTCATCCGTCCCTGTATTTACTGTTGGTTTTTCAGAACGCTTATAGCTCGTTTATTTCTCGACAATTCGTAAAGTTCGTCTCCAAAACCTCAGTTCTGTTTCATTTTTAATTATTTTGTTTGCGGAGACTACAAATCTTACAATTCATTCGTCTCCGAAACCACAGTTTAAGGGACGATAATATGCTCAATAGTGAAATATATGATAGTGAATAAGCTGATGACCACCTATGCATTCCCTATCACAGCCATCATTTTGATTGTACGATATGTGCATACGCCGAAAGATGCCCGGCTTTGAACATTTAATAAGTACAAAGCCTTCAGAAAAAAATCAAGAATCAAGTTTGTAAAAAAAACGCAAAAACACAACACCAAGAGTTCTTTTCAGAACCCCCAACATGTTCATAAACAGTAAACTAATCCATTTTTCAGGTAGATAGGTAGGTATTCACGAAGGAGAAGAAAATAAAACAATATATTTGAAATATATATTTAGCAAAAGCTGTCCCCTTTGTATAGTCCTACGTCACTCCGGTTATGTCCCCGACATTACCCACCCGTCTTTTTTCTTTTTCCTTTCCAATCGTGCTTCATTGTATTTCGCTGCTGCTCTGGTTGCCCGTTTTGGTCGGCACGATTTGAGGAGCACAAAAAGGACCAATCAAAAATGGGCACATTTTGCATTTGAACAATGCTTGATATTTCACAATTATTCAATTATTTATCTCAAGAAAAATGAAATTTTATTCGTTATGATAGACGCGTAGATATATTTCCTATCAATTGATGCAAAAACCTTTGCGATCTATTGAGAAATGCTCGAGTTATAAGCGTTCCAAATCTTGCATTTTTTCCTACTTGTTCAGTGCCTAGATTTTCATTTCACACCCTATATCTTCCGGTTAGACGTAGTCCTACGTCAAAAATCAGCAATGTGGGAGTTAATCTTTCATCACATTATCAATTTGCGGGAACGACACTGCTTCGATATAACCTCTCCACACATTTGTTCATCGTTTTTTGCGTTATTTTTATAATACAGGTGCGATAATTTCACTGTTTTCAATTTTAAAATTATAAAGTAAACTGCTATTCCATCATTTAGAAACATATTTTGAGACAGTTCTTTTGTTACAATTTTAAAAAATTCTAAAATATTCGAATTTATTTGGATTCAATCGATGCTTTATTGCAATTTTTTGCTTTTATCTTTGCCTACCAGTACTTGAACAAAGCAGGGAGGAGACTACCTTCTATTCTACGTACTTTGGCATACTGCAGAGCTCGCGCTCAGGGGCTCACGTATTGTTTACTTTTTGTAGTCATATATGATCATGTTTGATTACGTTGTATAGTTTCCTTTGGCAAGCGATGTTTGGAAGGTTTGTTGGCAATTTGCAATTAAAAACAATGCTGCAGGATCGCGCGGAGCACTTCATTTTTAATTTCAGGTTATGATTTCTATGCTCATTATTTTCTATGATGGCTACAAAAGATGGCCGCATAGGTGAAATTATGCACTCGTATCAAATATTTGAGATTGCTTTCCCATACACTACTTATCCGTGTTCATACCTACGTTGTATATAATTTTGAACACACTACCGCTAAATGAAAAATACTTACTTCTCTATGTGTTGAACCGTTGAAGGTGCTAACAGCTGCCTGAAGACTTCTCTGTTTCTCCGAATGGTCCTCCTCATGAGCAATTCTTCAAAGAAAAATAATTTTTCAACAAACATTTGTATCACCAAAATAAACTTAGTTTTGAACATTTGCTATGTATTTGTGTATTAGGGAAACATTAAACAACTGATTTGAACTTAAACAAATGAGATCACTTACATATATCGAACCGCATTTGTTTGAACATAGTAGATGATGATTGCATTGTGTTAGAATAGTAACCATCGAATTATAGCATGCCTTGATATATTAACAAATAAAACTTTATTCAATGTTACACAATATCCTGAAAAAAGGTAACGAAGACGGTGGTTTCTCGAGCGACATAGCGACATGCGCTGCCATAACAATTTCTCAAATAGTGACGTCAGTCGTTGTGTTTATATTCGATTGCCTACCACATCCATGTGAAAATACTATTTTCAGTATGTGTTTTATCAATGAAAAACATACATTTTGTTGAATTTCCCGCTGATCTATATATTAGGCTGTCAAAAAAGTCCTGCGGTATTTTTTTTTTGAATTTTCATTTGTTCATAAAATTAGTTACAATCATCTGTTTTAAGTCAAATATGCACCGTTTTGTTCGATGACTTGTTCCCAACGAGATGCCAACTTCATAACACCCCTGTTATAGAAGCTCGCTTCCTTATTGGCAAAAAACTCGGATAGCCAATTTTCACAGGCCTCTTTTGTGGCTAACTTCTGACTACCTAGCTCGTTCGCCATGGACAAAAACAGGTGGTAGTCACTTGGTGCAAGGTCCGGACTATACGGCGGATGCAAAAGAACCTCCCATCCGAGCTCCCGGAGCTTCTGGCGCGTCACCAAAGAAGTGTGTGGCCTGGCGTTGTCCTGATGGAAGACAATGCGGCCTCTGTTTATCAAAGATGGCCTCTTCTTCATGAGTGCTACCTTCAAGCGGTCCAGTTGTTGCCAGTACAGGTCCGAATTGAGCTTTTGGCCATAGGGAAGCAGCTCATAATAGATTATTCCTTGACAATCCCACCAAACACACAGCAGATCCTTCCTGGCCGTTAATGAGGGCTTGGCCACCGTCTGAACCGCTTCAGCGGGCTTCGACCACGACCGTTTGCGCTTCACGTTGTTGTAAGTGACCCACTTTTCATCGCCAGTCACCGTCCGCTTCAGAAACGGGTCGATTTTGTTGCGATTCAGCAGCGATTCACATGCGTCGATACGGTCAAAGATGTTTTTTTGCGTCAACGTGTGTGGCACCCATACATCGAGCTTCTTTGTGAATCCAAGCTTCTTCAAATGGTTAATAACGGTTTGATGACTTATCCCCAGCTCTTGGCCGATGCTACGGTTGCTACTATGCCGGTCTTTCTCGGTTAATTCAGCGATTTTGTCGCAATTTTCGACGACAGGCCTTCCGGAGCGTGGCGCATCTTCGACGACCTCTACACAAGAACGAAAACGTTGAAACCATCGTTGTGCGGTGGATATGGAAACTGTATCGGGTCCATAAACTGCACAAATTTTATTGGCAGCTTGAGATGCATTTTTGCCTTTGTCATAGTAGTACTGTAAAATATATCGGATTTTCTCTTTATTTTGCTCCATATTTGCGACACTATAACTCACGAACGACTTAACCAAACAAAACACTGTCAAGGACTATATTATAGCGCGCAAAAGTACCTTTCCAACAAGCTATGACTCGATACAATGGATACAACTAGAACTACGCGCTTACAACGACACCTCGCGGAAATACCGCAGGACTTTTTTGACAGCCTAATATATAAAAATGGATTTATGTCTGTCAGTCTGTCTGATTCATATGGATTCCAAAACTACTGAACCGATGGACATAAATTTTATGGTAGTGTAGGTAAACTGACCAGACGTCCCAAAATGTCCCGCGTAAGATTCCGCACAACTCGAGAATTAATCAAGTAAATGAAACCAAATTTGGCATGCAATAATTGTTTCTATGGTGGTTAGACACTCCACCCCCCTCTCTAAGGAGGGACTGCCATACAAATGAAAGACAAATTTCTGCATAACTCGAAATCTAATCAAGCAAATGGAGCCACATTTGGGATGTGAGAGTTTTCGGGTACGAGAAATGTTTCTATGATGGTATGAAACCCCTCCCTTCTCTGGAATGGAGAGGGGGGTTTCATAAAAATAATACACATATTCCAACCAAACATGACAATTAAAAAATTTCGGAAAACTCTGAAGTAAAATGGGAAATTTCGAAAAATTAAATTCGCATGTGTTCTACAATTACATATTAACAAGCGTTGTTAGTTCATTTGATGTTTTCGGTAGCGAAATTGATCTTCATTCGAAAGTGGAAATGTATTTTCATGTGCTGAAACGCACTCCTATATCGTCTTCTATCTATATAAATAAAAATGGATCGCCGAATGTGTTGATAAGAGCAAAACTCGAGAAAGAAATTGTCCGATTTAGGACTGTCTTCATTCTATCACATTTTGTTTATCAAACATTTATTCCATTGACGGGGAAAATGTTATTTGCAAGTGGATGAAAAGTCTTGCACGAGAATTGTGTCTCAAAATAATCTGATATTATAATGTCGAGTTTTGATATAAGTACTGACATTTTATAGTATGAAATAATTTTAAAGGCTAGATCAGAAGATCAATCAATAAACAGTTCTGCGATTGGACCCATGAACGTGGATGTGATAACGAAAAATAAATTTTGGGCGAGACGAAGTTTGCCGGGTCAGCTTGTTATGAATATAATGTGACAGCATGCAGTGAATATTTGTGAAATTACGTCGAAAAAGACGAATAAAAATGATATTTCAGTACAAAATTTTCACTCCCCCACGACCATAAAAACGAACGAACTTTTAGTTTTACCATACCATATTGATATTACTATGGCTCCCAGTATCGGTGTGTGTGATGTGGAAAAGTAGTGTTCAATTAAGCAGCACTTCACCGGAAATGTTAATGATTCCGAGGACTATGAATGCGACTGCTTTCTGGACCTTTTTACCATATAAATATAATGGAAATAAGTAACAATACAACTGCTATCTGTTAAAAAAAAACAAACCGTTGCAAGATTTTATGAGGAATCGAAATCAAATCATCACAAAAACGTGAGTATTTTGAACATTGTTTTGTTTCATCCATATACTTTTCGTTGAGAACGCAAATAATTACGAAACGAAATTTTGCATGCGAATACAAATATACTTCGCCTACTGCTTCACCTCGATATGTACCTCATTGATTTTACACTATCAAACCAAGTAGACGTATAACAGGTTATGGTCCCAGAGAACGTTACTATAGGATACGGCTCTGTTAGAGAAAAAAGAATTTTTTTTTCTCGAAGGCATGTGAAAATGGCGAACCCTGAAGCATCAAATTCGAATCGACTCGGGAAGCAAAGACACCCGGGAGGATCAATTTCCCTCCTAGTTCGGGAGATTCTCCGAGGATTGGAAAATTAAAGTTCGTGGTTACCAAGATGGTCCTTAATCAGGAACGGACCTGGTGTGCTGAGACGGAGAGAGCTGATGGGGTACCAGTAGTAAGCGCGGAAATCTCGGAACAAGCGTTTGCTACCATATGTCTCAGTATCGATTCAAGCATTTACGGACTCGTGAGGAATGCCAAGAATGCGAAAGAAGCGTGGGACAATCTCCGGAATACGTACGAGCGCAGTGGATCAACTAGGAAGATTGGTTTGCTGAGGAGGCTCACAGGTATTCAATTGGCCGGAGCTGCACGGCATGAGGACATCATCTGCCAGACAACTCAATAGTATGTTAATGAGCTGTTCACGACTAGTCATCAGTTGGCGGGAGTTGGCTTCAAGGTGAATAACGCTTGGCTTGCCAGTTTGTTAATTTGCTTTGGCAATCCTTCCAAAGCAGTATGATCCTATGATCTTTGGCCTGGAGTCATCTGGAATCAAGCTAATGGCAGACGTATTCAAAGCAAAGATATTGCAAGATGTAAAGATATTAAATGAGACGAAGCCAGATGGTGAAGCGTTCTTCAGCAAGTCCAAATCGGTTCCGAAAACCAGCGGCGAGAAATCAGGTGTAAAATACCGGTGTAAAAAAATCGGTCATGCGTCTCAGTGTTCCAGTCAAGCAACTGTGGAGAGGAAAGAAAAGAATACCAAGAATAGTGGTCGTACTGCATTTTTTGCGGCGTTTAATCTATGCCAAGCATTGACTACAGCTGAAGAGGATCTTCGATTTCGGGGCTACTACTCATTTGTGCCGTGAATGTATCATCAAGCATAAATGTGGCCAACAACGCTTTGGTTCCGGTCATTGCCAAAGGATTGTTGAACGTATTGGTAGATACTGGAGCAGCAACATGTGAAATAGTGATGAACGGATTATACGTACCGGATCTGGTGGCCAATTGGTTATCCGTGAGTAGAATGTGCGAAAAGGGATACAGCGTTATGTTTACGAAGGGAGAATTCAACAAATGAAGTAGTTGCGGTTGGGAAAGAAATATGCGCTTTGTACAAGTTAATGAAGGCAAAGGTTCCGTCGGTGATGACCTGCAAGACGGAGAACAATTTCCAGCTTTGGCATCGAAAGTTGTGTCATATGTCTGTTGGCTGCATGAAACGATTAGGAAGCATGACGAGCGGATTTGAATTCAGTGTGGATGATTCTACGCAGTGTGTACCGTGCATCCAGGGCAAGCACCATCGACAACCGTTTCATTCAAAAGAACATCTTGGAGACCGTGTGTTGGAGTTAATCCATTCCGACTTGTGTGGACCACTGGAGACGACATAGATAGGTGGTACTCGCTACTTTTTAACTTTTATTGTTGACGATGCGAGCAGAAAGGCGTTTGTGTATTTTTTGGAATTCGGAGAATGAAATTCTGGACGCATTCCAAGATTTCAAAAATTTTGTCGAGAACCAAACAGGCGAGAAAATCAAACGTTTTAGATCTGATAATGGGAAGGAGTATATCGATCGTCAAATGAAACAACTTCTTCGTTGGTCTGGCATTCATCACGAGACGTCTGTACCATACAACCCAAAACAGAACGGGTTTGCGGAACGTATGAACCGAACAACTGTCGAAAAAGCGAGAAGTATGCTGTGTGATGCTAACCTGAATAAGTGCTATTGGACGGAAGCAGTTGCAACAGCATCGTATGTGATCAATCGATAGCCAACAAAAGACTTACCAGTGACACCCGAGGAAATGTTCACCGGACGTAGACCGGATCTTTCGCATCTTCGTGTGTTTGGAGCAAAAATTGATGTTTCATGTACCGAAAGAGAAGAGACAGAAGTGGGGTGCGAAGTCCGAACCAGGAATTTACATGGGCTACGGTAACAGTTCAAAGGCGTACCGAGTTTACAGTCCGAAGGTAGAGAATGTCGTTATTAGCCGAGATGTCATATTTTTGAACGAAAGCACATTCAATCAAGTTCTTCAGTTTGAGGAACAGAGTACAACAGCTGATTCTATTGAACTAATCGTACCATCTGTAGATCTAAACCGAGATACAGAGAGCATGAATACATCTAAGCAGCAGGACAGAATCGAATCCACTGAGGATTACAGCTGTCTATTCAGCAGCCTGTCGCGCTCCCTCCACAATCAGAGGACCCACGTAAGTTGGTAAGGCGCAGTGAGAGGGAGCGCCTTCCTTCAGGCAAGTATAATGATTATATCCTAAATTTTAGTGCCGCAGTTAAAGATTCTTCGCAGTTTATAGAACATCCCAAAAGTGCGAGGACGCTAATACTGTCGTTGAGGTGGTGTTTGATGAACCAAAAACGTTCCAAGAGGCAATTCGCAGTGATGACAGTGATCGTTGGAAGGAAGCCATACAATCGGAGCATGATGCTTTGCAGAAAAATTGCACGTGGGAACTAACGACCTTACCTGCTGGACGGAAAGCCTTACGATCGAAGTAGGTGTTCAAAGTGAAAACCAACTCGGATCGTTCGGTAGAGAGGTTCAATGCCAGATTGGTCATCAAGGGTTTCTCTCAAGTAAAAGGCGTAGACTATAACGAGACCTACACACCTGTAGTTCGTTATGCTACTGTTCGATATTTAATGGCTCTGGCGGCCAGGATGGGTCTGAAGGTTCTGCAGATATAAGTACGAAGTGAACGGTACCTGCGGAATACCAGGGCACCCCCCACAGTAATTCTGCTTTTACTGTGTTACTGCAGGGCTCTGGCACAGCTGATCGACAGCGACTCGTGTCGTTTCGTATGAGCGTTAAAATCAAATCAAACGTTAAAAGGAAGAAGACAATCTGTACTTTGGAGGATGGAGAGAACTGCGGTTGCGGTGCGCGCCTTTCTGGTTTCTGACCAAGAACGGGGAGGGGCTCCTCGGAACCCCTTTACGATTAGAAAAACACTGACCCACTCCTGCGAGTATATTTGACACTCTATTAATTCTGACGTTCAACACGTCAATTTTGCCGGAAAGTGTTAGATTGGGTTTTCTAGTCATTAAGACCAGAAAATACATCCCCAAACCAACACAGTGCTACAATGGCTACCAGTTTGGGCATATCTCTGGCAAGAGCCAGGAAGAGGCGGTATGCTGAAAACGCTCGCAAGATCTCGTGCTCGAAAATTGCGGAAATTATTTATTCTGTAGAATTGCAGAAGCAACGGCCACTGCTAAAACAGCAGAAGTTGCCCTGTTTTTCTGAAGGAACAAAACATTATTAGGACGAATTCGAACGTCAACGTTTCTTTTGCGGAGCAAGGTAACTCAAAACAGCACCAACGTCGTATGCGGCCGTCTCGAAGTTCTCAGGGTTAGTCAACTCTGTGCCAAGAATGAGAATCCACCCGTTTATAAATTTTAACGTATAAAATGTTTGAAGGTTGCCTACAGATAACATCGCGTCATCGCAATTGCGGTTATACGAAGAATATGCGCGATAAACAACAGAAAATTTCCACACATTTTAATTCCACCCGCGTGACGAACACATGAGATTTTCAGATTCTTACCTCTCCCCACTAACAACTATCCCTTCCATGATAGTCGCTAGGAAACCACGCTATAGAGACGACCTTTCTGGCTTTCGGGCGGCGAATATCATACTAACATTTCTTCCCTTCACCTGGTGACTGTAAGGATATGACCGGCGTCGTCGATGACTATTTAAAGTTCGAATCGCCGAAACTTGCATAATGAGAATGATTTGCTACTCTCAAGACTCATGCAGTGTGTTATTTGTGGAATTTCTCTGATTCCTCAATTAAGGCAGTTTTCTCCGTCCGAAATTCATGTTTTTTCGTCCGAAATTCATGTCTCTACACTAGAATACCCCCTTAAGGAGAGCAACTACGAAATGTACTGTCTACCCGAGTTCAAGCTCGGAGCCAAGTGCTACTCATGAGAGAGTTAACACCAATAGCGAACCAACGCGTCCTTCTACCGATAAGAATCTTATCGGGAATTTAAAAAAGAGAATCTCAGAGCTGGAAAAGACCGTCAACGAACTAACCAGCGAATTGTCTGAGGATACTAGCACCTCCAAAGGGTAAAGTACTAGTTTGAGCAAGAAGCCATGTACAGGTCTCACCTCAAATTCTCGAAAGCCCTCTCTCTCCAAGGTACCTCCTGCAAAGGAGAGGGGCCACCACAAACTGGGAAACCCACACCAACTGCGGCACCCGCCGCAAAGGTTGGGAATCCAAGCGCCGTATCTAAGTCTGGGTCTGGCTCCTTATACTGCACGGGTAAGTCCAAACCCAGCAGCCGTATCTAAGTCTGGGTCTGGCTTCTTATCCAGCACGGATAATTCCAAACCCAGCACCTCATACTCTCCTAGAGGGGGGGTAGGTTCATCTTAGCCTAGCTCCGGTGTTGCTGTTGTGCCTTTTCTCGCGAGGGTTATCCCCCCTAGAGGGGATGTTCAGCGTGGGGTTCCGGTTGCTAGTACAGCTCCTTGCTTCACGCTCGAAACTGAACTAGCGGCATCATCACCTACTCACGAGTTAATGCACCCCGTGGAGAGAGTGGCTAGTGTGAAGCGAAAGCAGGGGCATAAGGACACTGCGTCCGATAAGCCTTGCAACTAACAGAGGTTATCTCCGCCACTCAAGAAGAGTGAAAATACGGAATATCCCCCTACGAGCGCTACCTCGTCGATTAATATTGATCCCAATATTAAAGAAATTAACTAACTCGACCCCGTGTTATTATTCAATGGAACATAAGAGGGATTTGACAAAATGTCGGAGATTCACACTTCATACCCGGAAGCTCTCCCCGGCAATAATCCTACTTTAAGAGACACTTGTGCCGAATGCTATCTTCCCTTGGAAGAGCATCGTAGAATAGAGTTGAATCTATAAAGAGGGACATCCTACCCCTGGTAGAGATTGGTATCCGCAAGGATATAACTTTTAAAGAATGCTCAATAACATTGAGCTTACCGATCTTAGAGGTTGAAATCATGTATCCCGTTCAAGTCAACACCTTGAACTTGTATATACCCCCTAAATTTTACAATCATATGGCGGTGGTTCAAGAGATCGAGCAAATTATTTTAAATTTTAACTCTTCCCTCCTATTAGGAGGAAATTTGAACGCGCACGATCCTCTCTGGGGATCAAGCAAATCAAACTGTAGAGGTTTGGCGATGATTGAGCTTGCCAATAACCTTGGCCTTACCTTCTTAAATGACGGCGCTCACACCAGAATAGACCATATGACAGGTCAAACCACTACGATTGACTTGACTATGATCTCCCCCACACTAACCAGTAAGCTTAATTGGTCTATTTCTGATGACACTTTCAGCAGTGACCATTTTCATATTATTATTACCCTAATAGGAACACACCATCGCTCATACATCGTAAAAGGTGGAAGTTCGATGGAGCTGACTGGGTGGGGTATCGGGACGATATAGATCGCTCATTGTGTGATTCCGCGTATCTCGTTCTTGAACAATTGACAATGAGCTTATCTTAAATGCTGCTGCAAAGCACTTCCTCGCAGGGGCTGCCCGGTAGAAAGAGGGTCCCTTGGTGGAACGAAGATGTTAAAGAGGCAATACGGCTTAGAAGTAAAACTCTTAGCACACTTAGGAGGTTGAAGGACGACGATCCCAGAAAGAGGGAAGCTTTAACTTCCTTCCTTACAACTCAGCGAGTTGGTAGAAAGTGTGTATGGAAATCCAAGAAGGATAGCTGGGTGAAGTTCATAAGCGGAATAACTAGTGGTAGAACTTTTCAAGAGTCCATCAGGCTGGTAAAGGTAGTACTACTACTGATGATCCCGCCTTCACTAGTTGCCGATTACATTGCTGGAATGTCGGCCTCGAATGTTTATTCTGCGCAATTCAAAGAACTATAGGAGGAATGTGAAAAGCTTCCTCTCGACTTCCCAACACACAGCTCGAACAATTATACCGAGGTCTATAACCTATCTAAACTTGATTGGGCACTATGCAGAGTGAAAAATCAGACATGTGTTTTTATAGAGGTGAGGAACCACAAAAACCGTCGGGGCCGGGCGCTTTCTTTACCTGCAGTCTTTTCGCCACTGCTACCAGTTCCTTATTGGAAACATGAGAACGTTCGGCAACTATCTCGGCGTACGGTGTCGGTGGCCATATCATTGGATCATGCATCGGAAATAAACCCCCCACAATGACCTTCAGCTTCTCGGTTCGACGGGCGTCTTCGCCATCACGATGCGATATGCGTCGCCCTATGGGTTGACATCTGCATCTCGGCAAAGCTCGTTGAAACAGTTCGCTTTGCTCAGTTTAATTTCCCGTTTCAAGGCGGCTCCAGCTGCTCGGTAAACCGTACTACGTTCCTCACTATAAGCGCTGCTTCGTGCTCTCTGAACGCATCTTCTGGCTCGAAAACAGCTAGCACGAAGGTTGCGGAGAAAGTCGTTCTACCAGTAAACTGGCTCCAACTGCTCGGTACACCGTACTACGTTCCTCACTATCAGCGCTGTTTCGTGCTCTCTGAACGCGTCTTCTGGCTCGAAAACAGCTAGCGCGAATGTTGCGGAGAGAGTCGTTCTACCAGTAAACTGGGCGTCTTCCATTTTTGACGTAGGACGTCTTTCATTTCTATACCGGGGTGTAAAACCAAAGATTCGAAAACGAAAGCGTTACGCCGGAGACCGAGATTTTGAGCGTTAATAGCTCTTAAACAACTGAACGAAATGGTATGATAAACACTTCATTCGAAAGATAAAATGTCTACGCGTCATATACTTGTTACTTTTTCATCCAAAAACTTGTTTCAATAGTCTTAAAATTGCTTTCAAAACAGGCTATTGAAATCACCAATCGGTATATAAGCGAGCGCCGCTCGGGAACCCTCTCATTCCACTCCGACCGTCGACAGAGACGGACGTGTTTGGAGCTCCATTCATTACCTGATTTTTAAAAAAGCTATTAATTTCTCTTTTCAGATTGTCTACCTGCGATTCATCAACTACCTGTCTGCCCTTGAGGACTACAATAATGGGGAAAACCCGGTCAACCGACCCAGGCATACCACATGGCACCAACAAACGACATCGATCGGACACCGGCAAGGAGCCAATATTAGAAAGGAACCGCTATGCTTTATTGGATGGTCATACCGAGGAGGAACCAACTACCAGGAAAGTAAATGTTGAGAAAAAGGTGAAAGTACCACCTTATTTTACAACATCGAGCGATATAGGAACTTTGAGGTCTGAACTGCTGGCGCTGAAATTGCAGCCAGTTTTTAAAATATGCAGCATCGGGATTAAAATCACTAGTCCCAACCTGGAGCAATATAAAATAATTGGATCATACCTGAAATCAAAAAATCATGAGTTTTACACTCACGATACGCCGTCTGAAAAACCATTTAAGGTGGTGTTGCGAGGTCTTCCTACTATTGAGTTGGAGGATATTAAAAAAGATCTGGAACAATCATACAATATTCAGCCGTTGGCTGTATATCGGATGACTCGGCATAAGACACCAGACAATGGGTATTCCAATGTTTTGTACCTGATCCACTTCAAGAAAGGATCAGCCAACATAACTCGCCTAAGAGAAATCAGTGAGATCTCCAACATCTCGGTACAATGGGTCCGATACAAACCTCAACATCGGGATGTAACGCAATGTTCAAATTGCCTTGATATTGGACACGGAACAAGAAACTGTCACATGAAAACTCGTTGTGGCAAGTGTGCTGCTGACCACTTAACAAGCACTTGCAGCCTTCCAGAGGAAGAACCTCGCAAGTGCGTTAACTGTGGCGAAAGTCACCAAGCCACCAGCCGTAGCTGCACAAAACGTGCGGATTTTAAACGTATCCGGAAGCAAGCTACTGATAAAACACAGAATAGGAAGAAGGTTCCAGAACTTACTGACAAGGAGTTCCCTCCAATGGTTTCTCGCACGATTCCTGTTCTTCCTCCTCTTCCACTTTCTACAGGTCGTCCCCAAACGCCCTCTTCTAGCGAAAAGCCAAAAAAGGAGCAACCGAGCTATAGTAAGGTTGCAGCTATTGGTTTACCACCTACACCAAAACCTTCACCTCATTCCTCTTCTACTGAGGAGCTTTATAGCATGCAGGAACTTGCAACCCTGTTTCTTGAACTAGATCGACAGACTAGAAGTTGTCGCAACCAACAGGAACAAGTGCAAGTCATGCTACACTTTTATTATAACCATGGATCGGTCATCTCTCAGGCTAATTAATTGGAATGCCTGCTCTCTCAAGAGTAAGGTCATCGAATTCACTGACTTCTTAGTGACAAACAGCATCCACGTAGCTATCATTACCGAGACGCATCTTAAACCGAATGTTAACCTTCGGGTTCCGAATTATCGTCTATTGAGAATGGATCGTACTAGTTCTGGTGGAGGAGGTGTTGCCCTAGCCATCAGAAATAACATCAGATATCGACTTTTGCCGTGCCTGAAACTCAACATCATCGAAGCTATAGGAGCGGAAATCACAACATCGATTGGGCCTATTATCGTGATTGCGGTCTACTATCCCAAGCAGACGTCAATCAGAGATGGCTCGGCGTTGCTTCTTAAAAACGATATCATCAAGCTAACACGAAGGCAGTCGAAATACGTTATCGGCGGGGACATTAATGCTCGACATCAGTCCTGGGGAAACCAAAGGAGGAATCAAAATGGAGTGACTCTAAACGATGATCTACAGTGTGGGCACTACAGGATTCTTAGTCCAGCAACCCCCACTCGAATTTCTCGTTCTGGAGTACATTCCATCATTGATTTCTTCATTACCAACATGGATCGCCACATCGGTGATCCTATTGCCCTTAACGAGTTGAGTTCGGATCACTTCCCAGTGATGGTTGAATTGGGAGTGAATGTCGTAGTCAGGAGGCCACAATGTAGACGAGACTATCATCGTGCGAATTGGGTGGAATTCCAGCAGCTTATCGACAACAATATTGATCTCGATCAGCCTCTTGAATCTCCCGAAGATATCGAAACAACAGTCAGCTATATTCAAACTGCAGTTATTGAGGCTCGCCAAAACCACATCCCAGAAACGATTCAGGTGAGTGACTCTGTTCAAATTGATCCAATTACTAAACATTTGATTAGACTTCGGAACCTCTATCGAAGACAGTACCAACGTACTGGTATTCGAGAGAGGAAACGACAGTATAATCAGTTAACCAAGGTTATCCAGACCAGAATGATTGATCTCCGTAACAAAAAATTCGCAAAAGATATAAGTAAACTTCCGAATAACTCCAAGCCATTTTGGAGGCTCGCTAAAATTCTCAAGACCAAGTCTAATCCTATTCCTCCTCTTCTACAACCTGACAATTCAGAACGATTGATAACACCTGCCGAAAAGGCTAATGCAATTGGCAACCATTTCGCTAGTTCACACAATCTTGGCCAGAACATTACAAGTCCATTTGAAGCTTCGCCGAATGATACTGTAAGGGCTATTGACAATATTCATTCTGTACCTCAAGAGAATGAAATCATCTCGACTGCAGAGGTTATCTCGGTTATACGCTCGTTGAAGAATATGAAGGCCCCCGGCTTCGATAGTATATTTAACATTGAGTTGAAACATCTTAGTAACAACTTATATGAAATTATGACTTCTGTCTTCAACAGATGTCTATCACTTGGCTACTTCCCCTCGAGTTGGAAGTTGGCAAAAGTGATCCCGATACTAAAACCCGGAAAAGATCCTTCTTCTTCAAAGAGCTATCGACCAATTAGCCTTCTCCCAGCATTTTCGAAAGTATTCGAAAAAATTATATTAACGCGCATTCTTGCTTTTGCAGATGAGCACAATATATTTTTGGATGAGCAGTTTGGATTCCGAAAAGGCCACTCTACCATTCACCAGCTTCGTAGAGTATACAACATAATCAAACGAAACAAGTCAGTTTCAATATCATCTGCCATGGCACTTCTTGATGTTGAAAAAGCATTTGATAATGTTTGGCATAATGGTCTCATTTACAAGTTTCAGAACTTTGGTTTTCCTACATACTTGATAAAAATTATCAAAAATTATCTTTCTGATAGAGCGTTCAAATTAAACAGCGATTGGAGCATGTTGTCGCTGTTGTGGTGAAGCTAACTTCGCTTATCTTGAAAGCGCTGATGAACGGTGTCACCAAGAGCCCGTTTATGCACCTTAGGCCAGAAGGGAATCCATCAGGAGGAGAGTGATGCCACGGTTCCGCTTGAAACATCGGAGCAGCCGCCACACACACATACACGCGCGGAACCCTCGTTGTTATCATCGTTGCTGAAAAATAATCTACCAGTTCCCCTGGAAATTTAAAAATATATTCATGCGAAAGCGTTTATTTTAATGTTTTCTATCCATACAACACTGCAACCAAATACATTTGGTTTTGTGATTTTTCAATCAATCGTAATTAATAGGAAAGCTTCCGAATATTTTTTTCCCCATCAGTGGAAAATTTTCGTATCCAATATTGGATGCATAACATGAAAAACGGAAAATGTTTCAGATCGCGAAAATCAAGTCATTTTCGAGCGATTATTTGCTTTCTACTCATATAATGCTGCGACCAAATACATTTCGTTTTGGATTTTTTCGATCAAGTGCGATCAACGTAAGACCACGTCTTTCGGCAGTTTATTAGAGGTGCAATGAATCTTTAGGAATTCCCGCTCTTCGCGCACTGGCAAATAATGTTTACTCAACAATTTCTTAAACGAGAAATGGGTGTTGTGAGAAAGGATTAGCGAACGCGAAAACGACAAACAGGAGAAAGATATGTTTGGAGGTTGAAGGAAATTGGCAGAAAACTTCTTCATTCTATCATTCAAATAATGTGATTCATACCACTTCGTTTTACCAGAAAGAGTTTCTTAATGCTCAAAGGAGGAATCGAGTCCTCCGAGGAAATTACTCAGCGCAGATTATGGTGCGAGAGTAGAGTAAGAAATGAACGAAAGCAAAGGAAGCGTCATTTTATAAACCATAAAAGTATAGAATCTAAACCCCACCCTTATTATATTCGTAAGTATACAGTAAGCTTATATAATAAAGAGGGTGGGGTTTACATTCGATACTTTTATGTTTTATAAAATGACACTTCCCTTGCTTTCGTTCATTGATTCCACTCCGACCGTCGACAGAGACGGACGTGTTTGGAGCTCCATTCATTACCTGATTTTTAAAAAAGCTATTAATTTCTCTTTTCAGATTGTCTACCTGCGATTCATCAACTCGGAGCCAAGTGCTACTCATGAGAGAGTTAACACCAATAGCGAACCAACGCGTCCTTCTACCGATAAGAATCTTATCGGGAATTTAAAAAAGAGAATCTCAGAGCTGGAAAAGACCGTCAACGAACTAACCAGCGAATTGTCTGAGGATACTAGCACCTCCAAAGGGTAAAGTACTAGTTTGAGCAAGAAGCCATGTACAGGTCTCACCTCAAATTCTCGAAAGCCCTCTCTCTCCAAGGTACCTCCTGCAAAGGAGAGGGGCCACCACAAACTGGGAAACCCACACCAACTGCGGCACCCGCCGCAAAGGTTGGGAATCCAAGCGCCGTATCTAAGTCTGGGTCTGGCTCCTTATACTGCACGGGTAAGTCCAAACCCAGCAGCCGTATCTAAGTCTGGGTCTGGCTTCTTATCCAGCACGGATAATTCCAAACCCAGCACCTCATACTCTCCTAGAGAGGGGGTAGGTTCATCTTAGCCTAGCTCCGGTGTTGCTGTTGTGCCTTTTCTCGCGAGGGTTATCCCCCCTAGAGGGGATGTTCAGCGTGGGGTTCCGGTTGCTAGTACAGCTCCTTGCTTCACGCTCGAAACTGAACTAGCGGCATCATCACCTACTCACGAGTTAATGCACCCCGTGGAGAGAGTGGCTAGTGTGAAGCGAAAGCAGGGGCATAAGGACACTGCGTCCGATAAGCCTTGCAACTAACAGAGGTTATCTCCGCCACTCAAGAAGAGTGAAAATACGGAATATCCCCCTACGAGCGCTACCTCGTCGATTAATATTGATCCCAATATTAAAGAAATTAACTAACTCGACCCCGTGTTATTATTCAATGGAACATAAGAGGGATTTGACAAAATGTCGGAGATTCACACTTCATACCCGGAAGCTCTCCCCGGCAATAATCCTACTTTAAGAGACACTTGTGCCGAATGCTATCTTCCCTTGGAAGAGCATCGTAGAATAGAGTTGAATCTATAAAGAGGGACATCCTACCCCTGGTAGAGATTGGTATCCGCAAGGATATAACTTTTAAAGAATGCTCAATAACATTGAGCTTACCGATCTTAGAGGTTGAAATCATGTATCCCGTTCAAGTCAACACCTTGAACTTGTATATACCCCCTAAATTTTACAATCATATGGCGGTGGTTCAAGAGATCGAGCAAATTATTTTAAATTTTAACTCTTCCCTCCTATTAGGAGGAAATTTGAACGCGCACGATCCTCTCTGGGGATCAAGCAAATCAAACTGTAGAGGTTTGGCGATGATTGAGCTTGCCAATAACCTTGGCCTTACCTTCTTAAATGACGGCGCTCACACCAGAATAGACCATATGACAGGTCAAACCACTACGATTGACTTGACTATGATCTCCCCCACACTAACCAGTAAGCTTAATTGGTCTATTTCTGATGACACTTTCAGCAGTGACCATTTTCATATTATTATTACCCTAATAGGAACACACCATCGCTCATACATCGTAAAAGGTGGAAGTTCGATGGAGCTGACTGGGTGGGGTATCGGGACGATATAGATCGCTCATTGTGTGATTCCGCGTATCTCGTTCTTGAACAATTGACAATGAGCTTATCTTAAATGCTGCTGCAAAGCACTTCCTCGCAGGGGCTGCCCGGTAGAAAGAGGGTCCCTTGGTGGAACGAAGATGTTAAAGAGGCAATACGGCTTAGAAGTAAAACTCTTAGCACACTTAGGAGGTTGAAGGACGACGATCCCAGAAAGAGGGAAGCTTTAACTTCCTTCCTTACAACTCAGCGAGTTGGTAGAAAGTGTGTATGGAAATCCAAGAAGGATAGCTGGGTGAAGTTCATAAGCGGAATAACTAGTGGTAGAACTTTTCAAGAGTCCATCAGGCTGGTAAAGGTAGTACTACTACTGATGATCCCGCCTTCACTAGTTGCCGATTACATTGCTGGAATGTCGGCCTCGAATGTTTATTCTGCGCAATTCAAAGAACTATAGGAGGAATGTGAAAAGCTTCCTCTCGACTTCCCAACACACAGCTCGAACAATTATACCGAGGTCTATAACCTATCTAAACTTGATTGGGCACTATGCAGAGTGAAAAATCAGACATGTGTTTTTATAGAGGTGAGGAACCACAAAAACCGTCGGGGCCGGGCGCTTTCTTTACCTGCAGTCTTTTCGCCACTGCTACCAGTTCCTTAATGGAAACATGAGAACGTTCGGCAACTATCTCGGCGTACGGTGTCGGTGGCCATATCATTGGATCATGCATCGGAAATAAACCCCCCACAATGACCTTCAGCTTCTCGGTTCGACGGGCGTCTTCGCCATCACGATGCGATATGCGTCGCCCTATGGGTTGACATCTGCATCTCGGCAAAGCTCGTTGAAACAGTTCGCTTTGCTCAGTTTAATTTCCCGTTTCAAGGCGGCTCCAGCTGCTCGGTAAACCGTACTACGTTCCTCACTATAAGCGCTGCTTCGTGCTCTCTGAACGCATCTTCTGGCTCGAAAACAGCTAGCACGAAGGTTGCGGAGAAAGTCGTTCTACCAGTAAACTGGCTCCAACTGCTCGGTACACCGTACTACGTTCCTCACTATCAGCGCTGTTTCGTGCTCTCTGAACGCGTCTTCTGGCTCGAAAACAGCTAGCGCGAATGTTGCGGAGAGAGTCGTTCTACCAGTAAACTGGGCGTCTTCCATTTTTGACGTAGGACGTCTTTCATTTCTATACCGGGGTGTAAAACCAAAGATTCGAAAACGAAAGCGTTACGCCGGAGACCGAGATTTTGAGCGTTAATAGCTCTTAAACAACTGAACGAAATGGTATGATAAACACTTCATTCGAAAGATAAAATGTCTACGCGTCATATACTTGTTACTTTTTCATCCAAAAACTTGTTTCAATAGTCTTAAAATTGCTTTCAAAACAGGCTATTGAAATCACCAATCGGTATATAAGCGAGCGCCGCTCGGGAACCCTCTCATTCCACTCCGACCGTCGACAGAGACGCACGTGTTTGGAGCTCCATTCATTACCTGATTTTTAAAAAAGCTATTAATTTCTCTTTTCAGATTGTCTACCTGCGATTCATCAACTACCTGTCTGCCCTTGAGGACTACAATAATGGGGAAAACCCGGTCAACCGACCCAGGCATACCACATGGCACCAACAAACGACATCGATCGGACACCGGCAAGGAGCCAATATTAGAAAGGAACCGCTATGCTTTATTGGATGGTCATACCGAGGAGGAACCAACTACCAGGAAAGTAAATGTTGAGAAAAAGGTGAAAGTACCACCTTATTTTACAACATCGAGCGATATAGGAACTTTGAGGTCTGAACTGCTGGCGCTGAAATTGCAGCCAGTTTTTAAAATATGCAGCATCGGGATTAAAATCACTAGTCCCAACCTGGAGCAATATAAAATAATTGGATCATACCTGAAATCAAAAAATCATGAGTTTTACACTCACGATACGCCGTCTGAAAAACCATTTAAGGTGGTGTTGCGAGGTCTTCCTACTATTGAGTTGGAGGATATTAAAAAAGATCTGGAACAATCATACAATATTCAGCCGTTGGCTGTATATCGGATGACTCGGCATAAGACACCAGACAATGGGTATTCCAATGTTTTGTACCTGATCCACTTCAAGAAAGGATCAGCCAACATAACTCGCCTAAGAGAAATCAGTGAGATCTTCAACATCTCGGTACAATGGGTCCGATACAAACCTCAACATCGGGATGTAACGCAATGTTCAAATTGCCTTGATATTGGACACGGAACAAGAAACTGTCACATGAAAACTCGTTGTGGCAAGTGTGCTGCTGACCACTTAACAAGCACTTGCAGCCTTCCAGAGGAAGAACCTCGCAAGTGCGTTAACTGTGGCGAAAGTCACCAAGCCACCAGCCGTAGCTGCACAAAACGTGCGGATTTTAAACGTATCCGGAAGCAAGCTACTGATAAAACACAGAATAGGAAGAAGGTTCCAGAACTTACTGACAAGGAGTTCCCTCCAATGGTTTCTCGCACGATTCCTGTTCTTCCTCCTCTTCCACTTTCTACAGGTCGTCCCCAAACGCCCTCTTCTAGCGAAAAGCCAAAAAAGGAGCAACCGAGCTATAGTAAGGTTGCAGCTATTGGTTTACCACCTACACCAAAACCTTCACCTCATTCCTCTTCTACTGAGGAGCTTTATAGCATGCAGGAACTTGCAACCCTGTTTCTTGAACTAGATCGACAGACTAGAAGTTGTCGCAACCAACAGGAACAAGTGCAAGTCATGCTACACTTTTATTATAACCATGGATCGGTCATCTCTCAGGCTAATTAATTGGAATGCCTGCTCTCTCAAGAGTAAGGTCATCGAATTCACTGACTTCTTAGTGACAAACAGCATCCACGTAGCTATCATTACCGAGACGCATCTTAAACCGAATGTTAACCTTCGGGTTCCGAATTATCGTCTATTGAGAATGGATCGTACTAGTTCTGGTGGAGGAGGTGTTGCCCTAGCCATCAGAAATAACATCAGATATCGACTTTTGCCGTGCCTGAAACTCAACATCATCGAAGCTATAGGAGCGGAAATCACAACATCGATTGGGCCTATTATCGTGATTGCGGTCTACTATCCCAAGCAGACGTCAATCAGAGATGGCTCGGCGTTGCTTCTTAAAAACGATATCATCAAGCTAACACGAAGGCAGTCGAAATACGTTATCGGCGGGGACATTAATGCTCGACATCAGTCCTGGGGAAACCAAAGGAGGAATCAAAATGGAGTGACTCTAAACGATGATCTACAGTGTGGGCACTACAGGATTCTTAGTCCAGCAACCCCCACTCGAATTTCTCGTTCTGGAGTACATTCCATCATTGATTTCTTCATTACCAACATGGATCGCCACATCGGTGATCCTATTGCCCTTAACGAGTTGAGTTGGGATCACTTCCCAGTGATGGTTGAATTGGGAGTGAATGTCGTAGTCAGGAGGCCACAATGTAGACGAGACTATCATCGTGCGAATTGGGTGGAATTCCAGCAGCTTATCGACAACAATATTGATCTCGATCAGCCTCTTGAATCTCCCGAAGATATCGAAACAACAGTCAGCTATATTCAAACTGCAGTTATTGAGGCTCGCCAAAACCACATCCCAGAAACGATTCAGGTGAGTGACTCTGTTCAAATTGATCCAATTACTAAACATTTGATTAGACTTCGGAACCTCTATCGAAGACAGTACCAACGTACTGGTATTCGAGAGAGGAAACGACAGTATAATCAGTTAACCAAGGTTATCCAGACCAGAATGATTGATCTCCGTAACAAAAAATTCGCAAAAGATATAAGTAAACTTCCGAATAACTCCAAGCCATTTTGGAGGCTCGCTAAAATTCTCAAGACCAAGTCTAATCCTATTCCTCCTCTTCTACAACCTGACAATTCAGAACGATTGATAACACCTGCCGAAAAGGCTAATGCAATTGGCAACCATTTCGCTAGTTCACACAATCTTGGCCAGAACATTACAAGTCCATTTGAAGCTTCGCCGAATGATACTGTAAGGGCTATTGACAATATTCATTCTGTACCTCAAGAGAATGAAATCATCTCGACTGCAGAGGTTATCTCGGTTATACGCTCGTTGAAGAATATGAAGGCCCCCGGCTTCGATAGTATATTTAACATTGAGTTGAAACATCTTAGTAACAACTTATATGAAATTATGACTTCTGTCTTCAACAGATGTCTATCACTTGGCTACTTCCCCTCGAGTTGGAAGTTGGCAAAAGTGATCCCGATACTAAAACCCGGAAAAGATCCTTCTTCTTCAAAGAGCTATCGACCAATTAGCCTTCTCCCAGCATTTTCGAAAGTATTCGAAAAAATTATATTAACGCGCATTCTTGCTTTTGCAGATGAGCACAATATATTTTTGGATGAGCAGTTTGGATTCCGAAAAGGCCACTCTACCATTCACCAGCTTCGTAGAGTATACAACATAATCAAACGAAACAAGTCAGTTTCAATATCATCTGCCATGGCACTTCTTGATGTTGAAAAAGCATTTGATAATGTTTGGCATAATGGTCTCATTTACAAGTTTCAGAACTTTGGTTTTCCTACATACTTGATAAAAATTATCAAAAATTATCTTTCTGATAGAGCGTTCAAATTAAACAGCGATTGGAGCATGTTGTCGCTGTTGTGGTGAAGCTAACTTCGTTTATCTTGAAAGCGCTGATGAACGGTGTCACCAAGAGCCCGTTTATGCACCTTAGGCCAGAAGGGAATCCATCAGGAGGAGAGTGATGCCACGGTTCCGCTTGAAACATCGGAGCAGCCGCCACACACACATACACGCGCGGAACCCTCGTTGTTATCATCGTTGCTGAAAAATAATCTACCAGTTCCCCTGGAAATTTAAAAATATATTCATGCGAAAGCGTTTATTTTAATGTTTTCTATCCATACAACACTGCAACCAAATACATTTGGTTTTGTGATTTTTCAATCAATCGTAATTAATAGGAAAGCTTCCGAATATTTTTTTCCCCATCAGTGGAAAATTTTCGTATCCAATATTGGATGCATAACATGAAAAACGGAAAATGTTTCAGATCGCGAAAATCAAGTCATTTTCGAGCGATTATTTGCTTTCTACTCATATAATGCTGCGACCAAATACATTTCGTTTTGGATTTTTTCGATCAAGTGCGATCAACGTAAGACCACGTCTTTCGGCAGTTTATTAGAGGTGCAATGAATCTTTAGGAATTCCCGCTCTTCGCGCACTGGCAAATAATGTTTACTCAACAATTTCTTAAACGAGAAATGGGTGTTGTGAGAAAGGATTAGCGAACGCGAAAACGACAAACCGGAGAAAGATATGTTTGGAGGTTGAAGGAAATTGGCAGAAAACTTCTTCATTCTATCATTCAAATAATGTGATTCATACCACTTCGTTTTACCAGAAAGAGTTTCTTAATGCTCAAAGGAGGAATCGAGTCCTCCGAGGAAATTACTCAGCGCAGATTATGGTGCGAGAGTAGAGTAAGAAATGAACGAAAGCAAAGGAAGCGTCATTTTATAAACCATAAAAGTATAGAATCTAAACCCCACCCTTATTATATTCGTAAGTATACAGTAAGCTTATATAATAAAGAGGGTGGGGTTTACATTCGATACTTTTATGTTTTATAAAATGACACTTCCCTTGCTTTCGTTCATTGATTCCACTCCGACCGTCGACAGAGACGGACGTGTTTGGAGCTCCATTCATTACCTGATTTTTAAAAAAGCTATTAATTTCTCTTTTCAGATTGTCTACCTGCGATTCATCAACTCGGAGCCAAGTGCTACTCATGAGAGAGTTAACACCAATAGCGAACCAACGCGTCCTTCTACCGATAAGAATCTTATCGGGAATTTAAAAAAGAGAATCTCAGAGCTGGAAAAGACCGTCAACGAACTAACCAGCGAATTGTCTGAGGATACTAGCACCTCCAAAGGGTAAAGTACTAGTTTGAGCAAGAAGCCATGTACAGGTCTCACCTCAAATTCTCGAAAGCCCTCTCTCTCCAAGGTACCTCCTGCAAAGGAGAGGGGCCACCACAAACTGGGAAACCCACACCAACTGCGGCACCCGCCGCAAAGGTTGGGAATCCAAGCGCCGTATCTAAGTCTGGGTCTGGCTCCTTATACTGCACGGGTAAGTCCAAACCCAGCAGCCGTATCTAAGTCTGGGTCTGGCTTCTTATCCAGCACGGATAATTCCAAACCCAGCACCTCATACTCTCCTAGAGGGGGGGTAGGTTCATCTTAGCCTAGCTCCGGTGTTGCTGTTGTGCCTTTTCTCGCGAGGGTTATCCCCCCTAGAGGGGATGTTCAGCGTGGGGTTCCGGTTGCTAGTACAGCTCCTTGCTTCACGCTCGAAACTGAACTAGCGGCATCATCACCTACTCACGAGTTAATGCACCCCGTGGAGAGAGTGGCTAGTGTGAAGCGAAAGCAGGGGCATAAGGACACTGCGTCCGATAAGCCTTGCAACTAACAGAGGTTATCTCCGCCACTCAAGAAGAGTGAAAATACGGAATATCCCCCTACGAGCGCTACCTCGTCCGATTAATATTGATCCCAATATTAAAGAAATTAACTAACTCGACCCCGTGTTATTATTCAATGGAACATAAGAGGGATTTGACAAAATGTCGGAGATTCACACTTCATACCCGGAAGCTCTCCCCGGCAATAATCCTACTTTAAGAGACACTTGTGCGAATGCTATCTTCCCTTGGAAGAGCATCGTAGAATAGAGTTGAATCTATAAAGAGGGACATCCTACCCCTGGTAGAGATTGGTATCCGCAAGGATATAACTTTTAAAGAATGCTCAATAACATTGAGCTTACCGATCTTAGAGGTTGAAATCATGTATCCCGTTCAAGTCAACACCTTGAACTTGTATATACCCCCTAAATTTTACAATCATATGGCGGTGGTTCAAGAGATCGAGCAAATTATTTTAAATTTTAACTCTTCCCTCCTATTAGGAGGAAATTTGAACGCGCACGATCCTCTCTGGGGATCAAGCAAATCAAACTGTAGAGGTTTGGCGATGATTGAGCTTGCCAATAACCTTGGCCTTACCTTCTTAAATGACGGCGCTCACACCAGAATAGACCATATGACAGGTCAAACCACTACGATTGACTTGACTATGATCTCCCCCACACTAACCAGTAAGCTTAATTGGTCTATTTCTGATGACACTTTCAGCAGTGACCATTTTCATATTATTATTACCCTAATAGGAACACACCATCGCCCATACATCGTAAAAGGTGGAAGTTCGATGGAGCTGACTGGGTGGGGTATCGGGACGATATAGATCGCTCATTGTGTGATTCCGCGTATCTCGTTCTTGAACAATTGACAATGAGCTTATCTTAAATGCTGCTGCAAAGCACTTCCTCGCAGGGGCTGCCCGGTAGAAAGAGGGTCCCTTGGTGGAACGAAGATGTTAAAGAGGCAATACGGCTTAGAAGTAAAACTCTTAGCACACTTAGGAGGTTGAAGGACGACGATCCCAGAAAGAGGGAAGCTTTAACTTCCTTCCTTACAACTCAGCGAGTTGGTAGAAAGTGTGTATGGAAATCCAAGAAGGATAGCTGGGTGAAGTTCATAAGCGGAATAACTAGTGGTAGAACTTTTCAAGAGTCCATCAGGCTGGTAAAGGTAGTACTACTACTGATGATCCCGCCTTCACTAGTTGCCGATTACATTGCTGGAATGTCGGCCTCGAATGTTTATTCTGCGCAATTCAAAGAACTATAGGAGGAATGTGAAAAGCTTCCTCTCGACTTCCCAACACACAGCTCGAACAATTATACCGAGGTCTATAACCTATCTAAACTTGATTGGGCACTATGCAGAGTGAAAAATCAGACATGTGTTTTTATAGAGGTGAGGAACCACAAAAACCGTCGGGGCCGGGCGCTTTCTTTACCTGCAGTCTTTTCGCCACTGCTACCAGTTCCTTATTGGAAACATGAGAACGTTCGGCAACTATCTCGGCGTACGGTGTCGGTGGCCATATCATTGGATCATGCATCGGAAATAAACCCCCCACAATGACCTTCAGCTTCTCGGTTCGACGGGCGTCTTCGCCATCACGATGCGATATGCGTCGCCCTATGGGTTGACATCTGCATCTCGGCAAAGCTCGTTGAAACAGTTCGCTTTGCTCAGTTTAATTTCCCGTTTCAAGGCGGCTCCAGCTGCTCGGTAAACCGTACTACGTTCCTCACTATAAGCGCTGCTTCGTGCTCTCTGAACGCATCTTCTGGCTCGAAAACAGCTAGCACGAAGGTTGCGGAGAAAGTCGTTCTACCAGTAAACTGGCTCCAACTGCTCGGTACACCGTACTACGTTCCTCACTATCAGCGCTGTTTCGTGCTCTCTGAACGCGTCTTCTGGCTCGAAAACAGCTAGCGCGAATGTTGCGGAGAGAGTCGTTCTACCAGTAAACTGGGCGTCTTCCATTTTTGACGTAGGACGTCTTTCATTTCTATACCGGGGTGTAAAACCAAAGATTCGAAAACGAAAGCGTTACGCCGGAGACCGAGATTTTGAGCGTTAATAGCTCTTAAACAACTGAACGAAATGGTATGATAAACACTTCATTCGAAAGATAAAATGTCTACGCGTCATATACTTGTTACTTTTTCATCCAAAAACTTGTTTCAATAGTCTTAAAATTGCTTTCAAAACAGGCTATTGAAATCACCAATCGGTATATAAGCGAGCGCCGCTCGGGAACCCTCTCATTCCACTCCGACCGTCGACAGAGACGGACGTGTTTGGAGCTCCATTCATTACCTGATTTTTAAAAAAGCTATTAATTTCTCTTTTCAGATTGTCTACCTGCGATTCATCAACTACCTGTCTGCCCTTGAGGACTACAATAATGGGGAAAACCCGGTCAACCGACCCAGGCATACCACATGGCACCAACAAACGACATCGATCGGACACCGGCAAGGAGCCAATATTAGAAAGGAACCGCTATGCTTTATTGGATGGTCATACCGAGGAGGAACCAACTACCAGGAAAGTAAATGTTGAGAAAAAGGTGAAAGTACCACCTTATTTTACAACATCGAGCGATATAGGAACTTTGAGGTCTGAACTGCTGGCGCTGAAATTGCAGCCAGTTTTTAAAATATGCAGCATCGGGATTAAAATCACTAGTCCCAACCTGGAGCAATATAAAATAATTGGATCATACCTGAAATCAAAAAATCATGAGTTTTACACTCACGATACGCCGTCTGAAAAACCATTTAAGGTGGTGTTGCGAGGTCTTCCTACTATTGAGTTGGAGGATATTAAAAAAGATCTGGAACAATCATACAATATTCAGCCGTTGGCTGTATATCGGATGACTCGGCATAAGACACCAGACAATGGGTATTCCAATGTTTTGTACCTGATCCACTTCAAGAAAGGATCAGCCAACATAACTCGCCTAAGAGAAATCAGTGAGATCTTCAACATCTCGGTACAATGGGTCCGATACAAACCTCAACATCGGGATGTAACGCAATGTTCAAATTGCCTTGATATTGGACACGGAACAAGAAACTGTCACATGAAAACTCGTTGTGGCAAGTGTGCTGCTGACCACTTAACAAGCACTTGCAGCCTTCCAGAGGAAGAACCTCGCAAGTGCGTTAACTGTGGCGAAAGTCACCAAGCCACCAGCCGTAGCTGCACAAAACGTGCGGATTTTAAACGTATCCGGAAGCAAGCTACTGATAAAACACAGAATAGGAAGAAGGTTCCAGAACTTACTGACAAGGAGTTCCCTCCAATGGTTTCTCGCACGATTCCTGTTCTTCCTCCTCTTCCACTTTCTACAGGTCGTCCCCAAACGCCCTCTTCTAGCGAAAAGCCAAAAAAGGAGCAACCGAGCTATAGTAAGGTTGCAGCTATTGGTTTACCACCTACACCAAAACCTTCACCTCATTCCTCTTCTACTGAGGAGCTTTATAGCATGCAGGAACTTGCAACCCTGTTTCTTGAACTAGATCGACAGACTAGAAGTTGTCGCAACCAACAGGAACAAGTGCAAGTCATGCTACACTTTTATTATAACCATGGATCGGTCATCTCTCAGGCTAATTAATTGGAATGCCTGCTCTCTCAAGAGTAAGGTCATCGAATTCACTGACTTCTTAGTGACAAACAGCATCCACGTAGCTATCATTACCGAGACGCATCTTAAACCGAATGTTAACCTTCGGGTTCCGAATTATCGTCTATTGAGAATGGATCGTACTAGTTCTGGTGGAGGAGGTGTTGCCCTAGCCATCAGAAATAACATCAGATATCGACTTTTGCCGTGCCTGAAACTCAACATCATCGAAGCTATAGGAGCGGAAATCACAACATCGATTGGGCCTATTATCGTGATTGCGGTCTACTATCCCAAGCAGACGTCAATCAGAGATGGCTCGGCGTTGCTTCTTAAAAACGATATCATCAAGCTAACACGAAGGCAGTCGAAATACGTTATCGGCGGGGACATTAATGCTCGACATCAGTCCTGGGGAAACCAAAGGAGGAATCAAAATGGAGTGACTCTAAACGATGATCTACAGTGTGGGCACTACAGGATTCTTAGTCCAGCAACCCCCACTCGAATTTCTCGTTCTGGAGTACATTCCATCATTGATTTCTTCATTACCAACATGGATCGCCACATCGGTGATCCTATTGCCCTTAACGAGTTGAGTTGGGATCACTTCCCAGTGATGGTTGAATTGGGAGTGAATGTCGTAGTCAGGAGGCCACAATGTAGACGAGACTATCATCGTGCGAATTGGGTGGAATTCCAGCAGCTTATCGACAACAATATTGATCTCGATCAGCCTCTTGAATCTCCCGAAGATATCGAAACAACAGTCAGCTATATTCAAACTGCAGTTATTGAGGCTCGCCAAAACCACATCCCAGAAACGATTCAGGTGAGTGACTCTGTTCAAATTGATCCAATTACTAAACATTTGATTAGACTTCGGAACCTCTATCGAAGACAGTACCAACGTACTGGTATTCGAGAGAGGAAACGACAGTATAATCAGTTAACCAAGGTTATCCAGACCAGAATGATTGATCTCCGTAACAAAAAATTCGCAAAAGATATAAGTAAACTTCCGAATAACTCCAAGCCATTTTGGAGGCTCGCTAAAATTCTCAAGACCAAGTCTAATCCTATTCCTCCTCTTCTACAACCTGACAATTCAGAACGATTGATAACACCTGCCGAAAAGGCTAATGCAATTGGCAACCATTTCGCTAGTTCACACAATCTTGGCCAGAACATTACAAGTCCATTTGAAGCTTCGCCGAATGATACTGTAAGGGCTATTGACAATATTCATTCTGTACCTCAAGAGAATGAAATCATCTCGACTGCAGAGGTTATCTCGGTTATACGCTCGTTGAAGAATATGAAGGCCCCCGGCTTCGATAGTATATTTAACATTGAGTTGAAACATCTTAGTAACAACTTATATGAAATTATGACTTCTGTCTTCAACAGATGTCTATCACTTGGCTACTTCCCCTCGAGTTGGAAGTTGGCAAAAGTGATCCCGATACTAAAACCCGGAAAAGATCCTTCTTCTTCAAAGAGCTATCGACCAATTAGCCTTCTCCCAGCATTTTCGAAAGTATTCGAAAAAATTATATTAACGCGCATTCTTGCTTTTGCAGATGAGCACAATATATTTTTGGGTGAGCAGTTTGGATTCCGAAAAGGCCACTCTACCATTCACCAGCTTCGTAGAGTATACAACATAATCAAACGAAACAAGTCAGTTTCAATATCATCTGCCATGGCACTTCTTGATGTTGAAAAAGCATTTGATAATGTTTGGCATAATGGTCTCATTTACAAGTTTCAGAACTTTGGTTTTCCTACATACTTGATAAAAATTATCAAAAATTATCTTTCTGATAGAGCGTTCAATGTTTCTATAAACAATATTTCATCGGAGAAATTCATTGTGAATGCAGGTGTTCCTCAAGGGACCAATTCTTTTCAATATCTACACTTCAGATATTCCCGCACTCCCATCTGATGGGAAACTGTCACTATTTGCAGATGACACTGCCATCATTTACAAGGGCAGAAGTATCACAGAACTAAGATCTAAACTTCAAAGAGGGTTAGACGCTTTGTCTGGATATTTCAATAATTGGAAAATATGCATAAATGCCGCAAAGACACAAGTTATATTGTTTCCCCACAAGAACACTCCAAAGCTTGTTCCTCCTCAAAATATGACAGTCAGTCTTAATGGCAATAGTATTGAATGGTCTTCAGAAGTAGTGTATCTGGGTCTAACTTTCGATCGAAAGCTTACCTTCAGAGCACACATTGACAAAACAGACACAAGATGCAACATTTTAATCAGGTCATTGTATCCCCTGATCAATAGATACTCTCGATTATCTCTAACGAATAAACTTGCAGTATACAAACAAATAATATTTCCATTTATCGCATATGCGATGCCCATTTGGGAGTACTGTGCTCCAACTCACAAATTAAAACTTCAACGCATACAAAACAAAATTCTTCGTATGATTCTAAACTCTCCACCCAGAACGCGAAATTCGGAGATACATCAGCTGGCCGGGATTAAAACCTTGGATGAAATTATCAATAACAATTGTATGAAATTTGAACAGAGTTGCGCTCTCTCAACACACGGAATAATACAAAATCTGTATGAGTATGCTACCTGACTTCATAGTCGTTACCTTTCAAGGTAACGGCTTTGGGTTTGGGTAGATATATTTATTTCCAGTTAGATAAGTAGTGTAAGTTGGGATAATGTAAATAATTTGGGGAGGGTATCTTATAAGTTAGATTTAGGTAAAAAAAAGGTAACAAAAAACTAGAAAAGTTTAGGCATGAATTTACAATAGAAATATGAAACAATCGAATAATATGTATGATACAAATCATTACAAAACTTGACATTGCAACTTAAAGATGTAGAACCCTCGGTTGATCACTTGATATGTAGTACTTTATTATAATGTAAACCAAATTAAGAAAAATTGGGGGTCTTCGTAGCCACTTGGTTACGCGTTCGCTTACTAAGCGATCGATCGTGAGTTCAAACTCAGGACCCTCAATTGACCATCTTTGTGTTGTTATAGAATAACTACGTCCAAGCAACCATCATCAGCGATGGAGATCGATCCACGGTCGAAATAAGATCGATTCATCCAGATCGGGGTCCCCGAACTGGAGCTGGTCTTGGAACGGGCGTAAGAGCGAGCGGCCAGCGGCTGGAGGGCGATGTGCAAGAGCGGGCCACCAGCCGGGTTCAACCCGAAGAGCTACCGCCACACGGAAACAGCAGCCATCGACATCACCCAAGAAACGCTGCGCCTACGAGACGTGTTGCGACTGCCAGACGACAGTCGTCCACACTTGTGGGTACCACTAGGCGCCGGATCATGTGGACACACGAAATGAATGAATTCGTGATCCGCGCCTATTACATCTGCACTGCTTTGGAGACGGACATGAGCGGTCGCCCTCGAATACTAACAATGTTCGAGGAAGCGTATCCAGAGTTCGTCGGGAGGCTTGATCAGAACGCGATGAACGCGAGGCGTAGAGCGATAGTACGCAACAACATGCTCTCCCAAACGCAAATCGACGAGATCAAGCAGCAGGTGCAGAGAGAAATAAGCTCCAGGAACAACAGAGCAAGCGATGTGTCGAGACGAAGTTCAGTACGGCTGAGCAATTCATTCGCGAGTGGGGCACGCGAATCAGCACCAGTGGAGGCCACAGTACTACAACCCCCTGAGCCGGAAGACCCACAGCCAGATCAACAACTACTACGCGATCTGGTCTTCCACTACGACGAGGCGATCTCACAGTTCCGCGACACAGACCCATTGTCGCGCCCCAGGATCCCGAAGTTGCAGCATTCCCGCAGGCTGACAAGTGCAGTAAAGCTCATGAACGAGCACGTTCTTCCGCTGCACTTGGTTGATGCTGAGAACATGGAGGAGCTGTAACTGAAAGTTTACTGTGCTGCTGTGGCGACCGCCAAAAGTTTAGGATACCGTATTAGGCCAAGAGGCGGACTGCTCCAACATCTCCGTGAAAGGCGTGAGCCTCCATGGCGAAGGAGATTGGAGCAACGGATCCTAAACAAGCGCGCCGCAATTGGAAGACTGATGGCGTACAAAAGAGGCAGCAGATCGGCGAAATTATGTCGCCAAGTTGCTGTGATCGTGCGGCCTACTGAACTTCGCCAGCTGGGAGCTCACCAGCTGACGGAAAAACTCGACACACTGGTACAGCAATTGAGCGTCCTAACTAAACGGCTGAAACGTTACTCTGACTCTGCAAAGCGCCAGGAACAAAATCGGATGTTCAGAGATAACGAAAAAGCGTTCTACGACCACATTAGCGACGAGAAGCCCGACTACCGCGAAGGTTTGCCAGATATTAGCGATGTGACGAACTTCTGGGCTGGTATTTGGGAGACCCCAGTACAACATCGCGACGGGCAAATGTGGTTAAGACGGGAGGAGGAGAGTTGTGGTGAAATTGGAGAGATGCCAGCTATCATCGTCGGAGAGAACGATGTCCGCGAAGCCTCGCGGTACCTGAGGAACTGGGCAGCACCGGGCCCCGATGGTGTCCAGAACTTTTGGCACAAGAAGCTGACCGTCGCACATCCAAAAATAGCTGAGTGCTTCAACAAGGTGCTACGTGACCCACACAACCTTCCTGAATTCGCCACCCGTGGCATCACCTTCCTCCTCCCGAAAGACAGCAACACATTGAACCCATCAAAGTACAGACCGATAACGTGCCTATCGAGTCTGTACAAAATACTGAGCAGCATAATTACCGCCAAAGTTTCTGCTCACTGCGAACAGCATCACATCATCGCAGAAGAGCAGAAAGGATGCAGGAAAAATACGCATGGCTGCAAAGACCAGGCCATCATCGACGCAGCCATAGTCGGCCAGGCGGTATATAACCAGCGGAACCTAAGTATGGCCTACATCGATTACAGGAAGGCTTATGACTCCATACCTCACTCGTTTCTCGTCCGGGTATTGGAGCTCTACAAAATTGATCCCGTCGTCGTTAGGTTCCTGCAGCATGCGATGAGGCAGTGGAGCACGTCTCTGCACCTCAGTGATGGGGAAAATGTGTTGCAGTCTAGAACGCTGCAGATAAAGAGGGGGATATTCCAAGGCGACTCTTTCAGCCCGCTTTGGTTTTGTCTGGCACTGAACCCCCTCAGTAGGACGCTCAATAGAAACGGTCATGGCTATAAAATAAGGTATGGCGACGGCGCCCACGAAGAAGTGACCCATACCTTCTACATGGATGATCTCAAGGTCTACGCTGATTCACGTCAGCGTCTAGGTGTAGCTATCCGGGATGTCGAAGACATAAGCAGGGACATCTGCATGGAGTTCGGCCTTGACAAGTGCCGCTGTGTCCATCTGCTGAAAGGGCAGCTTACCGAATCCGGAGGTTACGAGGTCTATGACGGCGAGTTCATAAGAGACATGGTTCGTGGCGAATCCTATAAATATCTTGGATTCCGACAGCTCACCGGGATTCGCCACTCCGACATCAAGACGGAGCTGCGAGACAAGTTCTTGAGTCGAGTGAACTGTGTCCTGAGGACTTTCCTCAACGCGGGGAACAAGGTACGCGCGATCAACACATTCGCGGTTCCCCTGCTGACCTTCAGTTTTGGTGTAGTCAAATGGAGCAAAACTGACCTAGAGGACCTTGAGAGGAGGATGAGGAAAGAATTTAAAGAGGCCGGAATGCACCATCCTCAATCGGCACTGGAGAGAGTTTCACTGCCACGCAAAGAAGGGGGACTTGGAATAGTCGACATATCTGCACTGTGTGTTGCCCAGGTACGACAACTGCGCGAGTACTTCGCAGAACGCGCCAACCAAAACGCGCTATACCGGGCTGTCTGCGCCGCCGACAGAGGATACAGCGCTCTGCACTTGGCGCAAGCGGAGTACCAACTCAACTGCAATCTGCAGACAGTGGAGGAGAAGATTGTAGCTTGGAAGCAGAAGGCAGTGCATGGTGCCCACCCCCATCAACTGGACCGGCCACACGTCGACAAGGCCGCATCTAATCTGTGGCTAACGCGTGGTGAACTCTCTTCAGTAGTAGAAGCCGACATGATAGCCATCCAGGACAGGATAATGCCGACGAGAAACTGCAGGCGGTACGTCTGGCATCAAGACGTTGATGACATTTGCCGGATGTGTCATCAACCAGGTGAAAACATAGAGCACATTATGGGAGGCTGTCCCGTTTTGGCCAACGCAGCCTACACCGAGCGCCACAACAACGTGGCCCGTATTGTTCATCGACAACTGGCGCTCCAATGTGCTCTACTGGAAGACAACGTACCAAACTACCGGTACCTGCCACCTGCCTGCACCTGTCCTGGAAAATGACCGTTTCAAGCTGTACTGGGATCGCACTGTTCTGACCGACCTCTCGATCCACCACAACCGCCCAGATATAATGGTTTACGACAAGAGCGACCGCAAAGTCACCATCATCGATGTCGCTATTCCACTGAACCAGAATCTGGAGGAGACCCACGGTCGCAAAATCTGCAAGTACCGACCATTGGCCGTGGAGCTCAAGGAACTGTGGGGGCTAAGGGAGGTCCCAAGAATTGTTCCAGTCGTTCTCTCTGGAACTGGAATTATCCCGAAGACACTTCTGGAAGCGCTAAAGGTGTTGAACATCGAGAAGGAATTGGCCGGCTTCCAAAAGTCGGTCATCCTTAGCACCTGCGCGATTGTCCGACAATTCCTCGGTCAGGACTAAAACAGCACGAGCATGCAGATACGTGCATTCCGCAGAGCCTAGTCCCCCTTTGGCATTCAGAAGCCCGGGGGCAGGTGAAAATTCTGGCTAGGTTCACCTAGTTAAGAAGTGAGATAAGTCTGCCAAAAAAAAAAACACACACACACAGATGGAATTCCCAACGTGGCACTCAAAGCAGCGGTGCAAGCATACCCCGAAATGTTTAGGGAAACGCTGCAAAAATGCCTGAATGAAGGAAACTTTCCAGATATCTGGAAGAGGCAGAAATTGGTTCTACTGCCAAAACCAGGAAAGCCACCTGGTGAGTCATCCTCTTATTGGGCCATTTGCCTTCTGGACACTCTAGGGAAACTGTTGGAGAGGATCATTCTCAATAGAATAACAAGGTGCACAGAGAGTCATAGCGGGAATGATTCCCATCGACATCATTCTAGTCGAAGACAGTGTATGCTACAAACAAAAAACGACGAATGTGCAAATAAACAGAGAAGTGCGGAAAAGAGCAAAATTAGACTCGATTCAGAAGTGGCAGCAGGAATGGAACAACACATCCAACGGTCGATGGACCCATCGATTGATACCGAACATCGCAAATTGGATTGATCACAAACATGGTGAAGTGAATTTCCACCTGACGCAATTTCTGTCAGGCCACGGATGTTTCCGACGGTACTTGCACAGATTCGAACACGCAAGTTCACCGTTCTGTCCTTTGTGCGATCAAATAGAAGAAACACCGGAGCATGTGGTTTTTGACTGTCCTCGATTCTTCACAGAGAGACAAGAAATGATCTTAGCGAGCGGTCCCGATGTGAATGCTGAAAATATAATACAGGCAATGTGTAAAAAAGAGAACACGTGGAATGCAGTGAACCGCGCAATATGTAAAATTATCTTAGAACTTCAACGAAGATGGAGAGAAGATCAAAGAGTAACAAGAACAAACATTGAGCAATGAGTGCATAAGCACAGCCTCCTCCCCGAAGTAATACCAATTGGTGGTTCCGGGGAAGGTCTGGTATGAAGTACAAGGAGGTGGTTTTAGTGAGTAGAAATCTCACACTACCCAGTCAACATGGCGATTGGGTGTCTATTGAAGATCTCCACCTCCTTGCCAAAAAAAAAATAAAACACACACACACACACACACACACACACACACGGTGGGACACAAACGGCCTCGATACGGCTCTCGAAACAAGCTGCGAATAAACTGGTGGAGAAGGGTAAAATAAAAGTGGGGTGGTCCGTGTGCCCGATGAAAGCTCCCCCTCGTATGGCCAAGCAAATGGAGAGATGCTTTCAATGCATGGGCTTCGGTCACCAGGCGAAAAACTGCGGTGGTCCTGACAGATCGAAATTGTGCAGGAAGTGCGGGACGGAAGGTCACGTTGCTAGAGACTGCACCAAGCAACCGAGGTGCATGTTGTGCAAGGAGGAGGACGGAAACGACCACGTCACAGGTAGCTTCAAATGTCCGGCGTACAAAAAGGCGATTGCGGGTTCGCAGTAATGGAGGTTACCCAGCTCAACCTCAATCATTGCGACATAGCACAGCAATTGTTGTGGCAGTCAACAACTGAAACTAAATGCGACGTTGCAATGATCGCAGAACCGTACCGAGTTCCTCGCGATAACGGAAAATGGGTGGTGGATAAAGCAGGGATGGCTGCAATACTAGTGATGGGAAGGTACCCCATCCAAGAAGTGGTGGAAAGCTCACAGGAAGGTTTCGTGATCGTCAAAATCAACGGAATCTTCATGTGTAGCTGCTATGCACCCCCAAGATGGTCAGCGGAGCAGTTTCACGAGATGTTGGACGTACTCACGGATAAGGTCAGCGGCCGCAAACCAGTCATCATCGGAGGAGACTTCAACGCCTGGGCTGAGGAGTGGGGAAGCAGATGCACCAACGCCAGGGGGTACAGCCTACTAGAAGCCTTCGCAAAACTAGACGTCACACTTCTGAACGAAGGCACTAGCAGCACCTTTCGAAGGGACGGCCGCGAATCCATCATCGATGTAACTTTCTGCAGTCCATCACTGGCGGCTAATACGAAGTGGAGAGTGTCGGAGGGATACACACACAGCGACCACCAGGCAATCCTGTATAGTGTCGGCCAACGGAATCCCGCAGCGGTACGGAATACAAAAACCTTTGAGCGGAAGTGGAGGACAAAGGTTTTTGACAAGGAGCTTTTCGTCGAAGCACTACGCATAGACAGCAGAACTCTTAATCTGAGCGCCGACGGGCTGACAGGAACATTGGTGAGGGCATGCGATACAGCGATGCCGAGAAGACTGAACCCGACGAATGAACGACGTCCAGTCTAATGGTGGAACGAGACATTCAGCATCCTCCGCGCTAACTGTCTACGAGCCAGAAGAAGAGTCCAGAGGGCACGAACCGATGTAGAGAGAGAGGAGCACCGCGCGTCTTTCCGAGCGACCAGAGCCGCCTTGAAACGAGAGATACGTAGGAGCAAATCGAACTGCTATAGGGAGCTGTGTCGAGACGTCGACGCAAATCCTTGGGGTGAAGCATATCGAATCGTGATGGCGAAATTCCGTAGTTCAACGACTCCCATGGAATTATGTCCGGAAAAACTCGAGGTCATTGTGAATGGACTCTTTCCGCAGCACGACCCACCGACGTGGCCACCCACACTGTACGGTGAGGACGAAGCAGAGAACGCACAAGTCACCAACGAAGAACTCATCGCGGTGGCAAAAGGTCTAAAGTTGAAAAAAGCACCCGGCCCCGACGGAATCCCCAATGTGGCCCTGAAATCGGCGATCCTTGCTTTCCCCGACATGTTCAGGGTGGTGCTGCAGAAATGCCTGGATGACGGTCTCTTCCCTGCGGAATGGAAGATACAAAAGTTGGTGCTGCTCCCGAAACCAGGAAAGCCACCTGGAGATCCAGCGTCGTATAGGCCTATTTGTTTGTTGGATACTTTGGGAAAGCTCTTGGAAAGGGTTATTCTCAACAGACTGGTGAAATGCACGGAGGATGACCACGGATTGTCGAAAATGCAGTTCGGGTTCCGGAAAGGAAAGTCGACAGTGGACGCTATTCGGACAGTTATCGAGAAAGCTCAGGTCTCGCTTAAACAAAAACGAAGAGGCGACCGTTACTGCGCGGTGATTTTGATTGACGTGAAGAACGCCTTCAATAGTGCCAGCTGGGAGGCCATCGCCGAGGCGCTACACAGATTGAAGGTCCCTAGCTACCTGTACAGGATACTGAGGAGTTATTTCCAGAATCGGATCCTGGTATACAACACAGACAGGGGACAGATAGTGAAGAATATCTCGGCGGGAGTTCCACAAGGCTCCATCCTAGGTCCTACGCTTTGGAACACGATGTACGACGGTGTTCTAAGGCTGAAGCTACCCAGAGGTGTGGAGATCGTGGGCTTCGCGGACGACATCGTAACAACGGTAATCGGCGAGACGCTTCAGGAGGTGGAAATGTTGGCGACTGAGGCTGTAGACATGATCGGTAGTTGGATGGACAGCGTAAAGCTCCAGATGGCACATCACAAAACCGAGGTGCTGTTAGTGAGCAATTGTAAGGCAGTGCTGCGGGCAGAGGTATCGGTCGGAGGACATACCATCGTTTCGAAGCGGGCGGTGAAGTACCTCGGAGTCATGATCGACGACCGGCTGAACTTCAACCAGCACGTCGACTATGCATGTGGGAAGGCGTCAAAGGCCATCAACGTGGTGGCGAGGATCATGCCAAATAGCTTTGGCCCAAGCAGCAGCAAGAGGCGTCTCTTGGCAAGTGTATCTTCGTCGATACTGAGGTATGGTGGCCCTGCCTGGTTGGCGGCTCTGGAAACCCACCGAAATCGGAGGAAGCTGAACAGCACATTCCGACTCATGGCCATGCGAGTCGTAAGTGCTTATAGGACCATTTCGACAGAAGCTGTGTGTGTAATCGCCGGAATGATTCCCATCTGCATCACTCTGGCGGAAGATAGCGAGTGCTACAAGCGACGGGAAAGCAGAGGTATCCGGAAATTGATGAGAGCGGAGTCGTTGGACAAATGGCAGTATGAATGGGATACGGCAGAAAATGGTAGATGGACGTACAGGCTGATACCGGTACTTTCGACCTGGTTGAACAGGAAACACGGTGAAGTTAACTTTTACTTGACGCAGTTTCTGTCTGGGCATGGCTGTTTCAGGCAATATCTACACCGGTTCGGGCACGCAGTTTCACCCCTCTGTCCGGAGTGTGGAGATATGGAGGAAACACCGGAGCACGTCGTTTTTGTCTGTCCCAGGTTCACCGAAAGGCGCGAGGGGCTGCCTGCACTTCATGTCGAGAATATTGTGGAGGAGATGTGTCGCGACGAGATGATCTGGAATGCCGTGAGCAGTGCAATCACACAAATCATGTCGGAGCTGCAGCGAAGGTGGAGGGCTGACCAAAGTGCTGACAACGTCCGACGGT